>NC_056725.1:277774252-277811752 GCF_019279795.1 Protopterus annectens
ATTCCCCCTCCCTAAAGCTAGTGTACTAGTATTTCTAAACCTAAAATCTTCTTCCTGTGCCAAAGCCTAATGTGCTGATGGTTCCCTAAATCTAACCCTCTCAATACTATTGCACTAATCTCTTCCTAAACATAAACTCTCCTCCCTTCCCTAAACATAATCTTGATCACTCGCTAAACCTAAAATCCCCTCCCATTCCTAAACCTACTGTATCAGTTGTTCAGTAAACCTAAAATACTCCTCCCAACCCTAAACCTGAATGTCTGTTCGCTCCCTAAGCCAAAAATCCACTGCCATTCCCTAAAGCTAAATGCATGACTTACCTAGCCTATGAGCACTTCCTGACTTGACTTCCTTCCATAGCATGCAAGCAATTGCATGTGGCAAATCCTTGCTGCACCCATATTCAGGGTCAAGTGAGAGCAGTCGGAGACATGGCCACTTGAGTCCCTCGCTTCAAGGAACTTCTCTTCAAGCAGCTGGGGCTTAACTGCTTTACTAAACCAAATGTTTCTTCACTAGAATCAAAGTCAGTCAGGGAACCATCAGATGCAATTGCTTCAGGAGCAGAAGAGTCAGTGTTTCTAAGAATGGATTTAAAAGCATCAGTTATTTTTCTCTAATTCTTGTTTTGATACCATGACATCAGATCACATTATTAAAATCAAGCTTCACCTGACATCTGGAAGAAGGCAATTTGAACACATTTGTTATAATTCAGGTCACACACAAATTTCATTTTTTTTTTCATTTCTCTGTTTATCAAAAGTTTCAAGCCCAGCTTTAAAATTGCACATTTTCTTACCAAAGTCATTATTAGAAGAAAATGTTGAACTTCTCCATTACTGCAGTTACTGAAAGATGCTGGTCAGTAACATATTTTGCCTAATAATTAATCAGTACCTTTTCAAACATTATTGAAGAAATTTTCTGCACTTCACAGCCTTCTTGTAAAATAAAATCATTGTCCATTCCTGCAATACTATGTTCTTTTAATAACTAGAAGTGTTTGCTTTTGAAGCACTGTAGCTTATTTTCTAGTAGGCATCATTCCCAACACTTTTGAGACTTTTGTGAATGAAGTATGATAAGGGTGGCATAGTTAGCATGAGGGGATAAGTGGTTGAAGGGCCATGAATTAGGACTGGATAAGGAGTCTTGTATGAACCTGCTCCATGACAGTGGTGATGTTTATGAATCAGATAGGGTCTTGTAAAGCTTTCTACAAATGTTCAAAGTCTTTATCATTCTGGCCCACAATCTGTACAGCCTTAATATATGAAACAATGGGGGTCTGAATGGAGAAATGAAAAGTCAGCAAGCAAAGGAGAGTAGTAGTGCTGAAATTAAATTCATCCTCAACTCTTGGTGAGTATCTTCACAAGGGGGACCACTGTTTTCACAAAATCTAACCAAGGTGACACTGATAGAATTGATTGAATTTATATAGCATACATCATGGACAAAAGTAGGTCATACACTAAAAAACTAAAAAAGATAGCTGGGTACACAAGACCCAGGATAAAAAAGTGCCCAATCTTGGTAGGAGCACTAGTTCCAGGACTGGAAAAGATGACAGTGTAGAATGCTCAAAATACAGAAACAGTCCTACAATGGGGCCAGACCACACCAGGGAGGAGGATGCCCCCCCTGTTGTAGAAGGAAGCATCAGTCCAGAAAAATCACAAAAAATGATAGGCCAAAGAAGAGCCATAAAGATGATAAAGTGGACTACTGAGGATAAGAAATAAATTATGTATTGTTACCATTATGCAAAAAGCCCAGAAATTCCAGACACAAGATAGACAAAACAATTAAGAGAGAAATTAGAGGAAAGAAAAATACTTTCACAAGAAAAACTGTCAGAAGCTTCAAATGAAAATTTGTGTTCATTAATTTAACAGATTTGTGAAAAACAGTATATAGATCAGGAAACTTTGATCTGTTTGGAAAAAGAAGCATCTGAGGAAGTATGGAAATATAAACAACAAAACCAAGAGATATTTGAAAAGTATAAAAAAGAAATATGGACATGGGAAAGAAAGAAAGAGAGATTTGATATGGTGCAATAGTTATGCACAGGAGAAAGCAAAATTAATCAATGTAAAGAAGGCAGCCCCAAAGATATTTGAAGAGAAATACAGGCAAAGGCATCCAAATATGGAACACTTCACGATAAAAAAATAATATCACAAAGATGGAATGTAGAAACAAAGATCAGTAAAGCAGAAGTTAAAATAATAAAATTTGAAGTAATGGAGTGCCTGGGAAGTGAAGGATTTGATGTAGAAGGTCTAACACATGTTGCATTACAGCAGGATGGAGTAAATCCCTAAAGCAGGGAGAAACGGGAAGATCAGGAAAAATTTGAAGAAGATATGTGGAGATGGGAAAGAACAAGAGATTTAATATGGTGTAATACTTATGCAAAGGACAAAGAAAAACTAACAAATACAAAAAGAGCAGCACCAAAGATATTTGGAGAAAAATACAGGCAAAGGAATCTGGACATGGAAACTTTACAATACAAAAAATAAGAAGACAAAGAGGAAAAGCAGAAAAGGAGATTAGTAATGGAGACGTTAGAGAAATAGAAACAGAAGTTACTGAGTACCTGCAAAGTAAAGGATTTAGTGTAGAAAATTTAATTCAGAAAACACCACAACAGAATAGAGTAATGGATATCCAAATTAAGGAGAAACCAGTGGAACAGGAAGCAACTGGTCAGGTGCCAAATGAAGATTATTTGGAGCCTTCAACAGGAAACCAGTATAAGCATTCACTTGAAGCTAGATAGCAAGGGAAGGAACAGGAAACTGTGCAAACTGATGCAGTCAATGTTGAGGAGTGATTGGCCAGTGAGTTCCCATATGATAGAGCAATGGACAGCACAGGATGAAATTGATGAGACTGTGTCACAGGAAGATACTATAGAACCTTCTATAGAATGCCCGCTGGAATTGGAAAACAAGGGATGTGCCCTCAGTTTGGAAGAAAATGAGCTAAGATGAATGAAAGAGATAGACTGCAGAAGGTTAATAAAACCCCAAAAGTCAGATGTCTGATAAAACAAATGCACACAGTAATTAGGACTGTTCATAGAGACCCATGTGATATAACAGAAGTAAACAGGATATATTACTGTGCAGCTAAATTAATAACTGATAAAGTTCTACCACAAGAACACAAGGTAGTGAGGGAAAGAAAGGGGAGAAATCGAATACCATCATGGAAATATTGAACAGAGAAAATTATAAAGCAATTAAGACAAGAAGTGTCACTGTTAGAAAACTATAGAAGAGGGAATAGATCAATAAAAGTACTAAGATGGATGTGATAAAAGCTATGTGCAATATTAGAACAGACAAGGATCTATCATGCACTATAGCAAATAACAAATTAAAAATTTCAGCACAGGCTTAAAAACTTAGAAGATATGAAGATAAATATAAACAAAAGTGCAATTGATTGATTGCCCAAAAAGGTTTTATAGAGAACTGGGAAATAAGGTAAAAGGAATTGAAAGACCGTCAAAAAAAGAAAAAAGAAAAAATAGATACATTTTGGAGAAGTATCTATGAAGATCCTGTAGAACATAACAAAGATGCTAAATGGATAGAAGAAGTAAAGGAAAGAATAAGAAGTTTAAAGGTACAGGATATGAAATGTGATGAAGTAACAGCTAGATAGATTGAAACAAAGTTAAGAAAAGCCTCTAACTGGAAAACCCCAGGCTCAGATGCAGCACCTAACTTCTGGGTAAATGTATTAGCATTTCTGCACGAAGATTTAGCCATGAGTAAGAACTATTTATATGCACACCCTGAACAGACACCAACCTGGCTAATAACAGGCAAAACAATGCTCTTACTTAAGAGTGAACCTGCACGCCACCCTAAAATTATAGACCAGTAACTTGTCTTCTAATGATGCATGAACTATACACAGGAATTGATGCTGACAGAGTTTATAGCCATTTAGAAGAAAACTCAATTATAGCAGTAGAACAAAAGGGCAATAAAAGAAAGAAATGGAACAAAGGATCAGTTGTTGTTAAATAAAGTCATAGTGGAGAACTGTAAAAGGGGAAGAGTCTAAGTATGGCATGGATTGGCTACAAAATGCATTTGATAGTATCCCTCATTCATGGATAAAAGAGAGCTTAAAAATGTATAAGATACACCCCACACTGATCGACTACGTTACAGTGACCATGAAACAGTGGCAGACCACTTTGCAATTAAGCCATGATAAAGGACAAATTGTTATCCCAGGGATAACAATTCGAAGGGGGATATTTCAGGATGACTCTTTGTCACCATTATTATTCTGCCTTGTCCTTAATCCATTAAGCTGTTTACTCAACAGCTTAGGTTATGGCTATAATCAGTCACCTAGAAAACAACAAAGTGTAAATACTTCTGATCTTCTCTTTGTCGATGATTTAAAACTGTATAGCTCATCAGATGAGGAACTGAAAACGGAACTGCAAGTACTTTTTCAGATGATATAAGAATGTCATTTGGTCTTGATAAATGTGCAAAAGCAACCTTTAAAGCAGGAAAACTGCAACACCAGGAAAACATCAGTTTGGGACAAGAATGTGATATAAAAGAACTTGAGCAAGAAGCAATGCATAAATATTTGGAAACTGATGAAGGATCAACAATAAAGCTCAAATAAATGCAAATAAAACTTAGCAAGGAATACTTCAAAATACTTAAATTAATCCTGAAAACAGCACTGACATCTAGGAACAAAATCTAAGCTATAAACCAGTTTGTCTTCCTGTCCTAACTTACAGTTTTGGAGTGATTGACTGGCCCCAAAATGTGTTGGATAGATTAGATAGGAAAACAAGAAAGATGCTCACCAAATGATTTATAAAAATCAGTTCATACCAAGATTACATACTCCCTGTTCCGAAGGAGGGATGGGCCACCTTGAAATTGAGTATATGTATAGATCTGCAATCGTGGGACTCCACACATATCTGCTGACCTCACAAGACCCAAATGTAGTGAAAGTTTTGAAACATGAGGAGAATAAATCTAAGATGACTTCTCTGCTTCTAGCAGAAGCTTATCGGCATCAAGCAGGAATGGAAATCAGACCAGAAGTAGATAAAAATCAGGCAGCAACTGAATGTGCCAAAAAACAAAAGAAAGCGTTTAAGGTATGGGATCAGATAAGAAGTCAAGAAATGTGGAAAAAGCATAAATGTAGTTGCAAGTGTAGAAAACTTCTGGAAGAATCTTATGTTGATCAGGAATGAACACAGGAATGGTTAAGGAGAGGCAAATTCAAACCAAGAGATGAAAGGTTAATATTGGCTGCCCAAGATAGTGGGATGCATACACGTTGGTTTATAAAGTCCATTGAACGTGTGGAGAAACAGACAAATGCAGGTTTTGTAAAACCAGATTGGAAAGAGTTGCACCACATCATTGCTGGTTGTGACATACTAATGGCAGAAGGACTGTATACTGAAAGGCATGATATTGTGGTGAGACTGTTGCAATTGGGATTGTGCAAACATTATGGTACTGAAGTGTCCGAAAAGCACGGGAAACATGAGCCACAAAGCATCATAGAAAATGAAGAAGTCTACATCACATGGGATCATCCATTACCAACAGTTCAAAAGATGGATGCTAGAAAACTGGATATAGTGGTCCAAGAAAAGAGGACAAGAGTAGCACTGATCATTGAAATTGCCACACCTAGTGACTACAGTGTCTGGCATACAGAGAGACACAAAGTCATAAAGTATCAGGATCTGCAGGTAGAAATGAGAGCAATGTGGAAGAAAGATACCCAGACAGTTCCAGTAGCAGTAGGACCAACAAGTCTTATAAAAAAGGATTTACAGTCATATTTAGATATGTTACCAATACATGTAATTCCATACGAACTGCAGAAGATGTCATTACTGGGCACATTACAGGTGTTGTGAAGGCCACTATTGGCTCACATCAAAGATTGAAACAATGCTAATGTCATGAACTTTAATCACACTTTGATTTAGGAATAAGGTCCATTCCCATCATGGTAGTAGAAACCCAAAAGACTTTGAGAAATTAAAAAAGTATGAAACAACATTATAAATGTAAGAGTATTCTCTTTTCAAATCATAAATGAAAAACACATTTACTACACATTTATATATATATGTATATATATATATATATATATATATATATATATATATATATATATATATATATAAAACAGTCAACATTGTATTATTAATATCCAATTGTATGTGTACAAACTATGTGGATTCAGATTATTTAAACAAAATTATTAATTCAATTCACTCCCCCTTATTATGTCTGACCATTATCCATCTAACAAAGCAGAGTTTAATCTTGGTGGATGTTTGTTCCACTATCTTCCATCTAAGAAGATCTTATTAATTACATGTCATAATCTTGTATAGTTACTGTACATTTGATGTTTCTCTTTATCTTCCTCTAAGATCTTTAGTCAGCACACAGGAGAAATTTGCCCAATGCATTGCTGCAACACAGTACCGTGTTGAAAAACAAACAATAGCTGCCCTACAGCTCCTTTCCTTATTCCACTTTGATCATAGCCTTCAGGAAGGCTTCCCACTTTTTGACTGAGGTCTATGTTTAAGTTTGTAACCAATAATTATAGTTTATGTTTCCCAAAATTAAAACAAGCACATTTGAAGTCATTCTCAAAATCCTCAAGATACCATTGCCGAAAAACCACTAGATGCCTCTATCATATATATATAATGGCCAACATAAACTGCACAGATGTATTCAACTTTTCATTCTAAATTGTGTTCCTATTTCTTTTCAAGATTTTGCCAAATCTAAGTATCAGAATAACTAAAAGAAATAAGGGTTCTCATAATGAATGGCACATATACATGGATGCATTGGCAACTCTGATGCATTATTCCATTCATTCCATTTTGAAGCTAATAACATCATGGATGACTCAATTTGCTATGTGCTTTAATCCTTCACATCTACATATGTTGAAACAATGTTGTAAGTTTTAGCTGTATAAAACAAATGTATTGTATGTTGACTATGTCCTGGGAATAACACATATTTTTATAATATCTTAGACATGCAGTCCAAACAATGTTATACAGTTATAGTCAATTGCCTAATACCTTTTTGTTTCCAAGCAAAAATATCCATTCCTCATTGCCTAGACATACTATAGCAGCACACAAAAAAGTCATAACCTTTCACTCACATGTGGTGATGTTTATTATTTAAAAAACAATTTGCACCAGGTATTACAGAAAAACAGTCATTCCATCGGAGTCTTCTTGCTCTTCCCATTTATCTTCTACATCAGTTAAACTTCAATTTACCCCAGTTTTAGAAATAACAACATATTTCCTACATGCTCCTTCATAAGAACCACACATAGGAAGTCCTTTCATTGAAGACATTGCCTGCACTGCCTTTGCAAATGTTTGCATACCACTAATCCAGTAATCCTTCTGGACTGTAGGAAATTTCATCACAGTATCTGTCTATGCCACTGACATTCTCAAATGATTTCAGTACAGCTTTATTTATTACTGTAATGTTGCCCACAGGTAGTTATCCTCAAAATAAACAGGTGGCTGTGCAACTGAAATCACCTTCCCTGTTGCAACAGTTGCCATGAAACCTAATGTTTTTCATAATGCATCTCAAATTGTAAAAATATTTTTTTTTCTTTTCATATCTATTATAAGTTTTAGTGAATGGCAGTTATTTTTTTCAATGTCCAAGATCCCTAATAACCTAGTAACCTATGGTGTCCTAGCACTCAAGAGGCATATAACTGTCATCCTTTACTTGCTCAGATATGTGAATGTCACATCTGTATGTCTGACAAAAGAGTCACCTTGACTACGACATTGCCATGAATACCCGCTGGCCTTAAGGGCTCAGGAATGCAAGCATGGTGCGTCAGTTTAGTGGTGCTTTTGGTTGTTGGAGATGTCTGTGTAGGTGGTGGAGTATCCCTATGCCGATGAGGAATATAAGCATTGGGTGTGTGCCACAGAGGTTTTTGAGGCTTGTGAACAGATTTTTTTAAGAAAAACAACATAAGAAGACTTAACATTTGGTGAGTGGTATGCTGACCTTGAGTGAGTGTGAGTGTTGACAACTAACTGTGTACTGACAGAATGGTTTGAGATTAACTTCTAGAGACAGTAAGTATTTGCACCTCTCACATGTGGAATCAGTGGGTGATAATAATAAATAGTTGTCAGAGACCATAACACAGCTTATGAATTTCACTCAGTGTGCCTTGTGCTGGTAGACAGACAACAGAAGGTGCATCTGTGGACTGTAATCCTATGTTTGAGAAATTGCTATACAGTCAGTGAAACTGAATGCAAGTTAACCAGAGAGCTTTGCATGTTGCAGGCACCCAACCTCATCCAATTTAGGTTGCAGAAGGATTCATAAATAATAGGTCTACATAGCAAAAGGTTTTGAAATTTAACACCAAATAACCTACATAATCAGAAGAAATTAGGGATTTGGTAGTAGATTTCTGAATTAACTATGTCACTAAAAGAGATATTGTAATTGCTAATTTTGTCCCCGGCAGAGGGCTGCCACCAGTGTTATATAGACTGAACTTGTTTCTGAAAGATACCACCCAGTAATATCAAGATTATTTGAAGAGAGATGTTGCCATGTTTTATATGTGAGTGTGGGGAAGAGGGATGGTGCAGCTTGGTGCAACAGAGCTACTCATTGTGCAAGCTGACAGTCAGGGGATGCAGTTAGTTACAACAATGAGCCCCTAAATGAAGAAAGGAGATGTGCAGGTTGAAGTGGGGACTGTGATTCAAGGTGGTATTTTAATGCACACCAAGCTATAATTAAAATTTAAAATCAACAACTTATGAGTACTGCATGCATTACAACTGCAAGATACACAGTGGTATATAAAACAAAGTAATTTAAAAACTAACAATGTTGCCAAAAGGCAACTGGAACTCTACTTATGTCTATGCCTAAGAAAAAGTGATACACAGAAGACAAGCAAATTTACCTTTTCTCACAAACTGGTCTCACAGAGAATGAACAGCTAGTGGAAATAAACACAGTTGGCTGAGTGAGCATAACAGAAACAACGGTATCAAAAATATAATGCATGCAAGTGAAAAAAATAATACAATTTCATATCTCTTAATCTAGGTCAGCTCTCATGTATTCCTCAAAACTTATGTTTCGACAATGCTTTTATTATCATTATCACCACTTATCACAAATTCTACCTTAAATAACTGTCTTAAAAATAACATTAAATAACTGTTATTATTATTATTATTATTATTATTATTAGACAACCCAAAATCAATTTTTGATTTGACGGATGGGAGTTAGAAGCTTATGTGGGTTTCACAATCTTGTAGTGGAGATGAGCTTCACAATCTTGTAGTGGAGATGAGCTTCACAATCTTGTAGTGGAGATGAGCTTCACAATCTTGCAGTGGAGATGAGCTTCACAATCTTGTAGTGGAGATGAGCTTCACAATCTTGCAGTGGAGATGAGCTTCACAATCTTGCAGTGGAGATGAGCTTCACAATCTTGTAGTGGAGATGAGCTTCACAATCTTGTAGTGGAGATGAGCTTCACAATCTTGCAGTGGAGATGAGCTTCACAATCTTGTAGTTGAGATGAGCTTCACAATCTTGTAGTGGAGATGAGCTTCACAATCTTGCAGTGGAGATGAGCTTCACAATCTTGTAGTGGAGATGAGCTTCACAATCTTGTAGTGGAGATGAGCTTCACAATCTTGCAGTGGAGATGAGCTTCACAATCTTGTAGTGGAGATGAGCTTCACAATCTTGTAGTGGAGATGAGCCTCACAATCTTGCAGTGGAGATGAGCTTCACAATCTTGTAGTGGAGATGAGCTTCACAATCTTGTAGTGGAGATGAGATTCACAATCTTGTAGTGGAGATGAGCTTCACAATCTTGCAGTGGAGATGAGCTTCACAATCTTGTAGTGGAGATGAGCTTCACAATCTTGTAATGGAGATGAGCTTCACAATCTTGTAGTGGAGATGAGCTTCACAATCTTGCAGTGGAGATGAGCTTCACAATCTTGTAGTTGAGATGAGCTTCACAATCTTGTAGTGGAGATGAGCTTCACAATCTTGTAGTGGAGATGAGCTTCACAATCTTGCAGTGGCAATTAGAGAGCAGCAATGATTCAAGTCAGATAATTAATCTTGTACAAACACAAACATGGACATTCACAAAGTCAGTGAGATGGGGAATGTGGGCTTTACAATATCAAAATAATGATGGTAGCTGTTATGGGGCAAGTATTTGCAGCTGTAAGCAAATACGAAGCTGTGAGCATAGGACAACTATGTGCTGACAAGAATGCTCATGTCCATCATAAGGGAATACAGTTAGTTCCATTAAGAGAGCTCCTCAAATGGGTGATTGCATGACAGCTCCACAATTAAGCTCCTCAAATGGGTGATTGCATGACAGCTCCACAATTAACTCTCATCCATAGATGAAGGAAGGCATCTCAACAGCATGACCTGATGGTCAACTGGAGGAGTGCAGAAAAAACAATAAGACTTTTTCCAGATGCATGGAATGACCCACAGAGACAGCAAACTTTGTGAATGACCAGAAGACTTCCCAACATTGTGCTCTATTTTAATTCTATTTTTATTTTATATTCTAAACAACCTTGTTACAATTTGCATAACATGTTAAAATCATAAATCTGCCATTGATAATACTTCAAAATTAAAAGTGGAGAGCAACAAGTGATTATTTATGAGCATTCTCTTATAAAGCAGAGCAAGTCTAATTACAGGAAAACTCATAAAATCATTTCTAGTTAAAAATATTAGTTGGAGCAGCAAACAAGTCAACAACTCTGACATATTTAAGGAGAGCGATTAAAGGCTTCTATCCCAGGTTACTCATTGTCAAAATGCAATGACAGGCTCACATCACACTTTTTACATCTTTGAAAAATATTATAAATATTTGAATAGTCTAAATTGTTGCTTTATCTTTGATGCACTTAATGAACTAATCTAAGTTTAAGTCTCGTGGAAGGTTTTCAGCCAATACATGGAAAATATATAACTGAATTTATTCTTAAAATATGCTGTGGCAAACCCCATAGGTGTACCCTTCCTACTCCTTTTTAACATCTTCAGTACTTTGTGTTATACCCAGCTTTTGGAGATCTGGGTTGGCCATGTTTTTACCAGAATTGTGAAGGGGGGGCTTTATGGATATTGACAAAGCAGAGATCATCTGGAAAAAGGCCATTCTTTATTTCATACAGTTGATCTTGGAGCCTCTCAGGGCTCATTGTTAAGCCTATTGTAGTGCACACAAAGCTGAGGTTATGCTAAACTATTTAACACCTTCCCTAGCACAAGTCTCAGTGGTAACAGAGTTTGGGTGTGCATTACAATTGTTATCCATTGGCAAAGTGTTCTTAAAATTGGGTCTCACAGTAGTGACCACAGCTGATACTGCCAACTGGCAAAGAACAGAGGCAGGCAGTCAAATAGCTTTGTTTCCACCTGCTGTCAATGCCCTCTAAACTGCAAAATGTGGACAAATATTCATTAAAAATAGTTTTACTTGCAAAGGAGATATTTAAATTAAACAAAGAGTTAACCATCTTTCTCATTTTTTAAACTGACTTTTTTTAATTGGGAAGAATAAACCAAATCACTTGTAGCTTAAAATTCCAGCCTAAAAATTTTAATTATTTAACCTGAGAATCTCCAGGAGTATCTGAATTGTTGTGAATAAACAACACCGTAGGTTTTCTTTCTTTATTCATTAATCATAAATCCAGTAACATTTTTAATTTGATCATTCTCCATAAATATATCAGCATATTCTTAATGTTGTATGGAATAATATATTGGTAAAACTGAAACAGCAAAATTGCAACAAACGAATCTCCTCCACTGGTTAAGGTTGAACACTGGTGGTGGGTCACGTAACTTGAACAGCGAAGGCAAACAGTAAAAAACCACAATGTCTTTCAAAACCGGATAAGTGCCAGGTTGGGCCACGCAACTGAAACACAGTAACTAACACAATAATCCTCGCAAATGGTAATGTTCACTCCAGTCCGTAAATCCACTAGAGACGCCAATATATCAAAATCTTCTTTATTAGAACAAACTTGTAAACTCAAATACACAAATGACTAAAAGCAAATGCACTAGTTTAGCGCTTTCATCTGCCAAGCGCAGACTTCTTCAGAAATAGTGAATTAAAACTACTACCCACATTTATAAAACTTTTTTGGCGCCATTTCTGTAGTTGTCTTAAAGCAATACACTATTTACTGGACATGTGCCATTGGTTGTTTCCTATTACGGCAACAATATAACTTTTCTTAAACCTTAGTGATTTCTTACATTCCTGGATGTTAATACATAAGATGACATGAAGAAATAATAATAATAATAAAATGTCATGAAAAAATAATAAAAAATAACATATCATGAGAAATGAAACAATGTCATAAGAATAAAATAAATTACCATACGATTCCACATCTTCATGTAATATACATTTTTTCAAATAATGAAGGATATCATAAATGCATGAAATATATATATAAATACATATAAATTATGATACATATAAATAATAATATTATAAGCAATGATATAAATAGTGTAAATAGTAAAATTCATGATGTAAATATAAATAGTATAAATATGTAAATATATAAATATTTAAATAAATAAATGTATGAACTTGTATTAATGTATCATAAATTAATTAAAATAATGTATCATAAATTAATTAAAATAAACATTATTAAAAACAGATTACTTATTTGAAATAGATAAAAAGAGGTTATTATTTTTTACTTGTAATTAATTATGAATCCAATACCAAAAAAGGTTTAATGCTAATATATTCATTTATGCCTGGACTCCTGGTTGAATCAGTAAGCATCTGCCATTTACTTTCCTTACAGGCTAATCTTGTTTTCCAGTCACCTCCATATATATTTCCTTGTTCCTGATCTATGATATAGAATAAAAATATATGACTGTCCCCATTTTCCTTAATGTGTCGGTATAATGCATTTTTACAATCTTTCTTTTTTATTCTATAATAATGTTCATAAATCTGTTTTTTTAATTGTCTTTCTGTTTTGCCTATATAATAGGCTGAGCATATCTGACAAGAAGCTAAATACACAATTTGTTTGCTAGTACAATGTCCTCCTATACTCCTGATAACTGTCCTATTCACATCCCCCAATCGAATATGCAAACCTGTATAAATATATTTGCATTGGTTGCATCTTCCACATTTCTTTGTTACCATCTTCTCCTGTTGTTTTCCTGTCTTCTTATTTTTCAATCCTTCTAACAACCTTTTAATGTTGGGACCTGTTTTGTACACTATTCTGGGTGTACTTCCCAAAACTTCTTTATGTGTATCCACTACTGTAATAATGTCCCAATATTTGCTGATAATTTACTTAATTACATTACTGTATGGGGTATAGGTGATAACACATATTTTACTGATGTTGTCCTGGATAGTATTACCAATGCCATTAACTTCTAACACTTTACCTAATAAAGACTGATACATACTTTCCCATTTATTGCTTACATATTTTGTCGTTTCCTTTATCATTTTAATGGGATAACCCCTTTTTGCGAATAAATCGCTAATAAATTCCATTTCCTTGTCCATAATTTCTTTACTGGATGACATTCTAGCCCCTCGAATACACTGTCCCTTGACAATGTTTTTAAATATGTATGGCGGATGTTCACTACTGTAAAACAAATAATCATTTGAAAAAGTCTTTTTTCGAAATACCCTTGATGTAAACCCTTCATTTGTTAAACCAATATAAGTATCCAAGTAAGCAATACCTTGATTGCTGGTTTCATAAGTAAATTTAAGATAATTTGTGGTTTTGTTTAGATAATCTATAAAATCATTGACATTTTCTTCATGCCCATTCCACAAAATAAAAATATCATCCAGAAACCTAACATAAAATTTTATGTGGGGGTAGTATTCACTTTTGATAATAAATTCATCTTCCCAGTCCGACATGACCAGGTTTGCAAAAATGGGAGCGCAAGATGCGCCCATGGCTACCCCCTCACATTGCCTAAAATATTCACCTTCAAAAGTTAAAAAATTGTTATCTAAAACTAACCCCATCATGTCCATTATTAAATTAATTTTGTCCCAACTAAGATGAGAATATTTCCTTAAACTATTACCAAAGCTTTCAATTCCTTCCACCTTTGGTATACTTGAAAAAAGGTCACATACGTCAATAGTAACTAAAGTTAAATTATCAGACCATAGGTCTGGTGTTAATCGCCTCAAAAAATCCCAAGAATCCTTTATAATAAAAGGAATATTTCCATATATATGCTTTGTCCATCTATCTATTGTCTTACCTATGTTAAATGTTTTTGATCTGGAATCGGAAATGATGGGTCTAAATGGGGGTCTCTCCACAGATTTGTGCACTTTGGGAATCCCCACTATATGTGCCATAACTGGAGTCTCCACCTTTAGAAATTCATATACTTCAAGGGTAATTCGATTGTCTATCAAATATTCCTCCAGTATCAGATCTATTCTTCTGAAACCTATATTAATTTGATTGATCGACACTGTTTCATAATTCCCTGTTTCATACAATATTTTATATATCTCTGCTTTGTAGGATAAGCTAGGGAAAATGACCACACCCCCACCTTTGTCCGGTTTCATCATTCTAATATCTTGATTATTAATGATTTCATTTAAACATATCCTCTCTTCCTTCGTAATATTATCTACTTGTCTGTTCTTTGTCTTCATTACTTTGATTTCTTTATTAAAACTATATACCTCTTTGCATACCATTTGCTCAAAAACATTAACTTGACTATTACTAATGGGCATGTAGGTACTTTTCCTCTTTAATTCAGTATGAACGTATTGTCCATTATTTATATTATCAAATTGTAGTGACAAATTAAGCCTTCTACTGAACAATTTGATCTCCTTAATATGATCCACTAAATTAAATTTATTAGAAGGTATAAATTTCATTCCTTTACTAAGTAATGTACAAAATTCTTCCTTAATAAAAATGTCTGTATAGTTAAAGACCTTAAAGCCATTATGTACCCTAATAGATGGCTTGATCTCTTGTGTAGTGACTTGTTCCATATTCTCTTGTATAGTGACTTGTTCCATATTCTCATTGCCATTCTGTATTACTAGTTGATTTTTCTGTTCCAATTCACACACACACACACACACACACACACACACACACACACACACACACACACACACACACACACACACACACACACACACACACACAAACACGCACACACACACATATATATATATATATATATATATAGATGTATATAGATGTATATATATATATATATATATATATATATGTGTGTGTGTGTGTGTGTGTGTGTGTGTGTGTGTGTGTGTGTGTGTGTGTGTGTGTATGAGAGACTATATACAGTGGATATAAAAAGTTTACACACCCCTGTTAAAATGCCAGTGTTTTCTGATATAAAAAAATGAGACCGCAATAAATCATTTCAAAACTTTTCCCACCTTTAATGTGACCTATAATCTGTACAATTGAAAAACAAATAAATCTGTTAGGGGAAAAATATAAAAAATAAAAAACATACAATATCCTGGTTGCATAAGTGTGCACAGCCTTAAACTAATACTTTGTTGTGTGTGCATACCCTTAAACTCATACTTTGTTGAAGCTCCTTTTGATTTAATTACAGCATTAAGTCTTCTTGGGTACACACCTGCCATCAATTAAAGAGACTCCGATTAACCCCAAATAAAGTTCAGCTGTCCTAGTAGCATTTTCCTGACATTTACTCAGTTGCCTGCTACAGCAAAATCCATGGTTCACAGAGATCTTACAAAGCATCAGAGGGATCTCATTGTTGAAAGGTATCAGTCAGGAGAAGGGTACAAAAAAATGTCCACATCATTGGATATACCAAGTAACACAGTGAAGATGGTCATCAAAAAGTGGAAAAAATATGAGATAATAGTGACATTGCAAACAACTGGACATCCCTCCAAAACTGATGAAAAGACAAGATGAAAACTGGTCAGGGAGGCTGTCAAGAGACCTACAGCAACCCTGAAGAAGCTGCAGGAATTTCTGGCAACTACTGGTTGTGTACTACATGTGACATCAATCTCCCGCATTCTCCATATGTCTGGACTATGGGGAAGGGTAGCAAGATGCAAGCCTTTTCTTACACAGAAAAACATCCAGGTCAGACTAAAATTTGCAAAACAATACACTAAGTCACCCAAAAGCATGTGGCAAAATGTGTTATGTTCTGATGAGACCAAGGTTGAACTTTTTGGCCACAATTCCAAAAGGTAAGTTTGGCGCAAAAACAAAACTTTGCATCACCAAAAGAACACTATCCCCATGATGAAGCATGGCGGTGGCAGTATCATGCTTTGTGGTTGCTTTTCTTTAGCTGGAACTGGGGCTATAGTCAAGGGAATTGTGAATAGTTCCAAATACCAGTCACTTTTGGTCCAAAACCTTCAGGTGTTCGCTAGAAAGCTGGAAATGAAGAGGAATTTCACCTTTCAAAACAACAATAACTCCAAGCATACATCTAAATCAGCAAAAGGATGGCTTCACCAGAAGAGAAGCTTGGAATGGCCCAGCCAGAGCCCAGACCTAAATCCAATTGAAAATCTGTGGGGTGACCATAAGAGGGCTGCGCACAAGAGATGCCCTCATAATCTGACAGATTTGGAGCACTTTTGCAAGGAAGAGTGGGCACATATTGCCAAGTCAAGATGTTCCATGCTGATAGACTCCTACCCAAGAAGACTGAATGTTCAACAAAGTATTACTTTAAGGGTGTGCACACTTATGCAACCAGCATATTGTACGTTTTTTATTATTTATATTTTTCCCCTAATGGATTTGTTTGTTTTTTAATTAAATTATAAAGGTTAGAGGACACATTAAAGGTGGGAAAAGTCTTGAAATGAATTATTGTGGTCTCATTTTTTTATATCACAAAAACCTGGCATTTTAACATGGGTGTGTAAACTTTTTATACCCACTGTGTGTATATATATATATATATATATATATATATATATATATATATATATATATATATATATAGTTATATATACACACACACATATGTATATTAACAGGTGTAGATTAGATTAGATATATAGATACACACATCGAAATAGACACACACACACACACACACACACACACACACACACACACACACGTATATATATATATATATATATATATATATATATGTGTGTGTGTGTGTGTGTGTGTGTGTGTGTGTGTATATATATATATATATATATATATAAAATGTGTGTGTAGATATTGATAGCTATATAGTGAATAAATTAAACATAATACCTTTGAGTAATGGAAATACCCCAAGGTATGGCAATTTCACTCTCTTTGTACCCATTAAACAAATTGGACATTTGTGAACACATTTTTCAGTGCCAATCTCAAATGTTTCAGTTTTTCTCATGACACCCTGTGGTATATAAATCCTCCAAGAGGTGTATAAATGTTTCACTGAGAATATAGACTGTGATTATTAACACATTATGACAATAGGGTTTATTTTTTTACTTCTTCTAAGTAAAATAAGTTGGCAAAAGTACAATAAAACTTGCAAGCTGCAGCAACCTGCTGCTAAGCACTGTAAAAAAGAAAAAGATTTTTGAACTTGTGTAAGAGAAACTGATGAATAGACTTTCTCAAATGATAGATGTGACTGGCTGGGTCTCCAAATGATAAGTGGGTACAATGGGAGAGTTTTCATTTTTGTTTACAAACATTTGGGACTTACTTTTCATTTTGTGTTTGTTACACAACCCAACCTTTAATTACCACATGCTCATATACATCACTTAAACATAAAATAAGCGAATACTGGGGGTAAGAAGCATCCCAAGTAGCAGTTTTGATGTCAAGAGTATTGGGTGAATGTTGTAAACATTCTGTATGGGGAGGGTTTGTTATTGTGAGTTTATGTGCTTTATACTTTATTTTAGATGTGCTTTATACTTGATTTTAAAGTGTCATATATATATATATATATATATATATATATAAAACAATTGTAGTGTAAACGAAGTAGAATTTAATTCAGCAGTATACAAAATAAGAAGTGGGGTGAAGGGTTAGAAAGTGAATATGTAAATCAGTTTCATTACTGAATATTGTTATTATGCAAGAAGCCCAGAATTTCCAGACAAAAGCTATACGAAAAGATTAAGAGAGAAATTAAAGGAAAGAAAAATATTTCCACAAGGAAAACTGTCATAAGCTTCAAATATAAATTTGTGCTCATTAATACTATAAATTTATGAAAAACATTACATAAACCAAGAAACCTTAGGCCATTTGGAAAAAGAAGTGACTGAGGAAGTGGGGAAATATAAAGAACACATTCTAGAGATTTTTAATGGGCATAATAAAAGAAATATGGACATGGGAATGAAAGAGAGATCTGATATGGTGCAATATTTACGTAAAAAAACAAAATAATCAATATGCAAAAGCAGCTGCAAAGATATTCAAAGAAAAATACAGGCAAAGCCCAGATATGGAAAATTTAACAATACAAAAAATAAGATCACAAAAAGGGAACATAGAACAGAAGATTAGTAAAGTAGAAGTAAAGAAATAGAAGTTGAAGTTATGGAATACCTGTGAAGTGAAGGATTTAGTGTAGAACGTCTAACACAGGTTATATCACAGCTTGATGTAAAAACAATTCCCTCAAGTAAGAAGAAACAGGAGTAGCAGGAGACATCTGAAGAAGAAATATGGACATGGGAAAGAAGAAGATTTAATATGGTGCAATATTTATGCAAAGGAGAAAGCAAATCCAATGAATCCAAAAAGAACAGCATCAAAGACATCTGAAGAGAAATACAGGCAAAAGGATCTGGATCTGGAAAATCATACAGTACAAAAATTAGAAAACAAAGAGGAAAGGTAGAAAAGAGGCTTAGTAATGGAGAAGGTAAAGAAATAGAAAATGGGGTTATGGAGTACCTGCAAAATGAAGGATTTATTGTAGAAAATGTAACTCTTAACAACATCAGGATAGAAAAATGGATTCCCAAATTAAGGAGAAATCAGTGGAGTGGGAAACATTTGATCAGTTGCAATATGAAGTTACTTTGTTGCCTTCCATAGGAAAACAGTACAAAAGTTCATCTGAAGTTGCACAGCAAGGAAAGAAACAGGAAACTGTAACAACTCTGATGCAGCCAATGTTATGGAGTGATAAGAAAGTGAGGTCCTATATGAAAGAGCAACAGATGACACAGGATAAAACTGAAGAGAATGTGGCACAGAAGATGCTCTCGAACTTCCTTTAGAATGCCAGCAGGAAATGGAAAACAAAGACCATGCCCTCAGTTCAGAAGAAAATGATCTAAGAGAAGCGTTACGTAGTTTAATGGAGATGGACATGCATATTAAGATCAATGAAAGAAATAGTCTACAGAAAGCCAATAAAACTCAAATAGTTAGAAGTCTGATAAAACAAATGAACAAAGTAATTAGGGCTGTCCATAGAGATCCATGCGATATAACAGAAGTAAATAGGATCTATTACTGTCTTTCGGCTTTTCCAAGTTAGGGGTCACCACAGCGGAACTCTGGTTCGCTAATGGTTAGCAGTAGATTTTTAAGTGCCGAATTGCCAGCCCTGATTCACAACCTTCAACGAAGGTATGCCCATTCATGCATGTCTCCACACAGAATACGCTCTAGCTGAGAATCGAACAGGACCTCTTGCTGTGAGGCGACAACACTACCACAGCACCACCACCACAGTACTAAATAGGATATATTACTGTACAGCTAAATTAATAACAGATAAAGTATTACCAGAAAAACACAGGGCACTAAGGGGAAAGGAAGGGGAGAAATCAAAAACCACCATTGAAGTATCAGAGAAAGCTATAAAGCAATTAAGACAAAAAATCTCACAGAAGAGTATAGAAGAGGGAAAAAGTCAACAAAAATACTCAAACAGATAGCTGTGATAAAAGCAATGTGCAGTATCAGAACAGATCACAAATAATAAACTAAAAATATCAGAATGAGCAGAAAAACTTAAAAGATATGTAGTTAAATATAATGGAAAAGTACAAAATAAGAAATTTATTGGTGACCCAAAAAAGTTTTGTAGGGAATTGGGAAACAAGGCAAAAGGAATTGAAACACCACCAAAAAATGAAGAAATAGACACATTATGAAGAAATATCTATGAAAATCTTGTGGAACATTAACAAAGATGCTAAATGGATAGAAGAAGTAAAAGAAAGAATAAGAAGTTTAAATGTTCAGGATATGAAATGGGATGAAGCAACATTCAGAGAAAGATTGAAACAAAATTAAGGAAAGCTCCTACTTGGAAAACCTCAAGCCCAGATGTAGTACTTAACTTCTGGCTAAAAGTTTCATGTCTTTACTTGAAGATTTAGTCATGAGTAAGAAATATTTATATGTACACCCCAAAAGATACCAACCTGATTAACAACAGGAAAAACAATACTCCTCCTGAAGGGCAAACATGCAAGCTATCCTAAAAACTATACACAAATAACTTATCTTCTGACTATGTATAAAATATACACTGGAATTTATGTTGTCAGAGTTTGTATTTATTTAGATGAAAGCTCAGTCATGGCAATAGTCAAAAGGGTAACAAAAGAAATTCATTTGGAAGAAAGGATCATTTGTTGCTAAACAGAGTCATAATGAAGAACTATAAAAAGGGGAAGAATCTAAGTATGGCATGGATCGACTACAGAAAGCATTTGATAGTATCCCACATTAATGGATAAAAGAGTGTTTAACATGTATAAGATACATCCTATACTGATCAATTACATTACAGTGACCATGAAACAGTGGCAAACCACTTTGCAGTTAAGCCATGATAAAGGACAAATTATTATTCCAGGGATAAAATTCCAAAGGGAAAATATTCCAGGGTGACTTTTAATCAATGCTGCTGTTTTGTCTTGCCCTTAAACCATTAAGATTTTACTTTTAACATATTAGGTCATGACTATAATTTGTCTCACAGAAAACAACTTTTTTTGTGCATGATTTAAAACTGTATAGTTCATCAGATGAGGAACTAAAAGTACAACTGCTAGTGGTCAAAACATTTTCAGCTGATATAAGAATGTAATTTGGTCTTGATGAATGTGGAAAAGCAAACTTTAAGCAGTAAGCTGCAGCACCAAGAAAACATCAGTCTGGGACAGGAATACGATACAAAAGAACTTGAGCAATAGGAAGTATATAAATATTTGGGAATTGATAAAGGATCAACAACAAAACACAAAAAATGTGAATAAAACTTAGTAAGAAATATTTTAGAAGACCAAAATTAATACTGAAAACAATGTTGACATCTAGGAGCAAAGTCCAAGCTATAAACCAATTTACTCTTCCTGTCCTAATTTATAGTTTTGGAGTGACTGGCTGGCCCCAAAAGATGTTGGATTGGTTGGACAGGAAAACAAGAAGGGTGTTTCATGCTCATCAAATGATTTAGAAAACTCAGTGTATAACAAGACTATATATTCTCCATTCTGAAGGAGGTATGAGCCTCTTTGAAACTGATTACATGTGTAGATCTGCATTTTTATGACTGCATACAAGCTGCTGACCTCACAAGTCCCAAATGTAGTGAAAGTTTTAAAACATGAAGAGTATAAGGCTAAGATGACTTCCCTGCTTAGTTTAGCAGAAGGATATTGATGTCAAGTGGGAATGGAAATAAACCAGAAGTACATAAAAATCAGGCATAAACTGAATTTGCCAAACAACTAA
Organism: Protopterus annectens; assembly: GCF_019279795.1. Taxonomy (NCBI): domain Eukaryota; kingdom Metazoa; phylum Chordata; order Ceratodontiformes; family Protopteridae; genus Protopterus; species Protopterus annectens. Next base: position 277,796,202 of record NC_056725.1, read on the forward strand.
AGAAAGAATATAAGATGAAGGATCAAATGAGAAGGCAAGAAATGTGGAAAATGCATAAATATAATTGCAAGTATAGAAAACTCTTGGAACAATCTCATGTTGATCAGAATCGAACACAGGAATGGTTAAGGAGGGGTGAATTTAACCCAATAATTGAAAGGTTAATATTGGCAGCCGAAGATAGAATACATACAGGTTGGTTTACAAAGTCCATTGAACATGTGAGAGAAACAGACAAATATGTTTTTTTTGTAAAACAGAACTAGAAAAAGTTGCACATATTGTTACTAGTTATGATACACTAAGACAGAAGGCCTGTATACAGAAAGGCACAATAATGCGGTAAGACTGTTACATTGGGGGAATGTGCAAAAATTATAATATTGAAGTAACTGAAAAACACTGGAAACATGAGCCACAAGGCAGTATACAAAATTAAGTTTTTGTCACATGGGATCTGCCATTACCAACAGTTCAAAAAACAGATGTGAGAAAACCAGATATAGTAGTCCATGAAAAAAGACAAAAGTAGCATTGATCATTGAAATTGCTACACTAAGTGACTAGTCTTATGTACAGAGAGACACAAAGTCATAAAATACCAGGATTTGCAGGCAGAAATGAGGGCAATGTGGAAAAAGATACTTAAACAGTTCCAATAGTAGTATGACCAACTGGTCTTATAAAAATTAATTTACAATCATGCTTAAATAGTTTACTGATACATGTAACTCCATATGAAGGAGTCATTGTTTGTTTGTGTCTTTTGGCTTTCCCGGTTAGAGGTCGTCACAGCGGAACTCCGGTCTGCTAATGATTGGCAGTAGATTTTTATGTACTGGCTTGCCGGGCCTAATGTACAACATTCAGCAAAGGAACGCCTATTCACGCATGTCGCCACACAGAAGACGCTCTAACTGAGAATCGAACAGGCAATGTCTAATTATGAGGCAACAAAGCTACCGCAGCACCACCACTGCAGTTATATGAAGGAGTCATTACTGGGCTTATTGTGGGTGCTGCAAAGGGCAGTTCTGGCTAACATCAAAGGTTGAAGCAATACTAATTTCATGAACTTTAATCATACTTTGACTAAGGAATGGGGTCCATTCCCATCATGACATTAGAAACCTACTTGGAGAAATTAAAAAAGAGTGAAGCAAGAAAGGCCCACAGAATATTGAAATATGGAGGAAGACATCAGAACAGGAAAACTATTTTATTACCTTTCTTTATAGAAGTCTTTAAAACTCCTACTATGATTCATACAAATCGATAGACCTCATTAGTGTGGGGCTATAAACAGGATACAGGCAATTCAAAAGAAGAACAACTGCGTTTGGTCTACTTGACAAGCCACCTAAAGAGAAAAAGAAAGAGAGGCTGTGAGAGCTTAGTGAAAGGTGGGAAAGCTGATACTGAACCTGCTAATAATAGTTACATTACCATTATGCAATCATTAGAGTTCATAATGGTAACTGAAATTACAAGTCTGTGGACTCATGAGGAATTCTTGGTCTGTGGAAGAATACTTCATAATTGGATTAGCATTCATGCTTGACTAAATGGAGCAAGAATAGCACCAGTATTAAAAGTTGCCTGTGGCAGATATAAATCAGCTCTCAGGAATGTTTTTGAAAAAATAATAGACTCATTATTGATTAAGTCCAGTCTGCAGCTAGCAGAATGCACAAACCATGCAGACCAAATAGCCCATATAGGTTCATAGGTTCATAGGTAAGTACTAGGCTATCTGCCCAAGGGCATTTATAAGCCTAGCCAGAATGTGCTGGTTTTCGCCACCCCCTTAGATTAGTTCCCTGTGCCTCTGTCAAGTAGAGCCATTAGTTCCCTGTGCCACTGTCCAGCAGAGCCACTGCAGTGATAGATGTGGTGAGGTTTATATCTCTAGAGCATGATGCTCTCCGGGATTTGTTTTTTTTAGGTGGAGCATGTCCATCAATTCTGGGTTGGACATGGCCTTGTATGTCAGGTTGCATAAGTCATCTGTTTGAGGCCAGTAATCCTCTTGGTGAGGTACTTTTGTGGTCTTTCCAGCTGTTGCAGGTGTCTTGTAAGGTTCATCCCAAATGGGGTATTGTATTCTATGATGGGTCTAATGAGTGATGAGTAGAGAGGCACAATAACCTCTTTTGTTCTAGATGCGAACCCTTTTGTGATTAGGTGAGCCACATAGAAGGATTTTCTAACCACCTTGGCAATATGATTATCAAAGGAGATATTACTATCTACTTGAGTCCCCAGATCCCTTATTATATTTTCTGTATTTAGGGGACTACCACCTATGTGGTAGTTCGCGGGTACTTTGTTTTTTCCAAAGGGGGATGACTATGAACTTTTTGGCATTTAGCTTGAGGCCATGATTTTGACACCAGGTATCCGTCTCAGTGAGACCCATCTGGAGGGTGTTATGGCCCCTAGTTTGCAGTCGTCTGTGAACCTGGTCAGCCATAGTCCTCCTATGCTTGCCTGTACCTCTGAGAAGTATATACTGAACAGGAGGGGTCCTAGGACTGAGCCCTGGGGGACACCACTTGTAACCGGTTTAGAGTCAGATGTAGAGCCTGCAACTCTCACCATTTGGGTTCTATCCATGAGCCAGTTGGCAACCCATCTCATGACGTAGGGGTTTATGTTCAAGCTGGTGAGCTTGTCTATAATATTAGAATGGGGAATGGTGCTGAAAGCCTTTGCGAGGTATAGGTAGGCTGTGTGGACCTCCTTTCCCTCGTCTAATGCCTTGGTAACCATCTCAAAGAAGTCCGCCAGGTTTAGGAGGCATGATCTACCCTTAACAAAGCCAAACTGAGTAGGGTCCAAGGTTTGGAGTTTCCCAATGTCTCTGTTAATAAGTTCCATGATGATGCGTTACATAGCCTTGCAGACCAGGCTAGTCAGGCTTATAGGGCTATAGTTCCCGGGGTCCGTTGTGGCTCCACCTTTGTGGAGTGGGATAACTGTTGTTGTGCACCACTCTGTGGGTATGTAGCCGGTAGAGAGGCTGAGTTTGAAGAGTGTGTTTAGCTGAGGGGTTAGTTCATTTTGGAGCTCTTGTAAGACACAGCCTGGGACACTGTCTGGTCCCATTGAAGCTGTGTTTTTGGCTTTGGATAAGGCTGTTTTACCCTGTGTGTCAGTGATTGATGGGGCCCTACATTCTTCTGGTATGGTAATGGGCCCTTTAGGGGGTGAGAGGGTGGTGACATTTGCACTAAACCTGTCTGCCAGAATGTTGGCAATATCAGTCAGTTCAGTATATTTTGTGCTATTCTGCACTAACTCAGAGCAGATCTGAGAGTTTTCACTTAGGTTCTTCACATAGCTAAAGAATGTTTTGTGGTTATCTTTGGAGTCATTGGCAATTTTTCTTTCGAAACTAGCCTTGAATGATTTAATGAGGGATTGTAGTTTCTTGCTGATACTGATCAGAGATGTCTTTCCTTCTTGGGATTTTACTCTAGTTTCCTCCTTCTGTTGTATAGCTTACTTATGGCAGCGGTCCACCAGACTGGTTTCCTTTTCTTGGAGGAGTGAGTCTTGATTTTACTTGGGATAGCACAATCCATGCATTCCTGCAGATGCTCATAGAGTGCCTTTGTAAAGGTTTCAGCAGGTTGGACAGCATTGTCCTTTAGCATGGGGTCTGTGAACCTTTCCACCTCGGTCTTAAGTAATGTGAAGTTTGCTTTTGAAAAGTTTTTCATGGTGGTTTCCTTGATTGGGGGTGGGGGCGGAATGTGAATATCCAGATTGATTAGTCTATGATCTGATCTAACGAGTTAGGGGTTGACCTCCTGTGTGGAACACCGGTAGCCCATGTTGGTGGTGACCAGGTCCAATATGTTGCTCCCTCTGGTAGGGGTGTTGACCAGTTGATCCAGGGCGTTTGAGTTTATAAATTCTAGGAAGCGTTGGGCAAGGGAGTTAGTACTTGAGTAGTTCTCCCAGTTTATGTTTGGGTAATTGAAATCACACAGTATTAGGGTGTTTGGTGGGACCTTCATATTTCCCAGTGTCTCCAGAAATGTGGAATGAGGGTCCTGGGCCATGGTGGGTGATTTGCAGCAAGCTACAATTTGGATTGCAGTTTTGCCCATTGTTAGTTGTACATGGATGATCTCTGATGCATTGTGTTGCGCCACTAACCTGGAGGTGTGGGTATCCTTGATGAATATGGATACACCCCCGCTTTTTGTGTCTCGGTCCTGGTTCTGTGGCCGAAAGGTATGGTATGAGTTATAGCCTAGTAGTGTTGGGATGCTCTCAGGAGCCTTAAACCAGGTTTCTGTTACTGCACAGATGTCAATGTTCTCCATACTAAGGAGTGCCTCGAGTGCATGTATTTTGAGGTTTAGATTTCTGGTGCTGAGTAGCATTACCCTCAGTTTTTGGTTACTTGTGCTATTTATGGTGGTGGGTTTGTCTTTTGAGTCTTGCCTAAAAAAGGCACTATGGGGGCGGAAAAAGCCTTGGCCAGTATTCGAAAGCCTAAGGATGACAGGTGCAAGTCATCTCTTGTGAAGTAACGTGGCTTATCGAGCATGTCGTCCCAGGTGGACAGATACTGGATCCCCTTTGAAGGACACCAGAACCTTAGCCAATTGTTGAAATTGATAATTTTTTCTTTATACTGTGGCATCATTCTTGGTGAGGGCAGGATGCTACTCAAGGTCAGGGTCATACCAGCCTGGGCTACATAATCAGAGAGCGCTTCCATGTCTCTTTTCATGTAGTTCAGGGAGGTACGTTTCAGGTCATTCACACCAAAATGGACAATGACAGAGTTGTATTTGTACTTGTTCTGGAGTGAACTGAGTGCTTGTGTTATGTGGCGGATCCTTGCACACGACAGGCAGCTAACTGTACCCTTCTCCTTGTCCAGCCTAGTTAGTGGGACATCAGTGTGCCTGACTATAGAGTCACCTATTACTAGTGTGTTGGGTATGTTATTTTGTGTTAAGGGCTGTGATTGTGTGGCACACTGATTATGTGAAGTATGTGTTTCATGGTTGGTGATGGGGTGTAGAGGTTGCTTGGATGTCTGCTTTGGAGGTCTCTGTTGCTTTTGCAGATTTTTATTTAGAGCCTCCGAGTATGTTTTCATGTATTCATGTATGTTATTTGCCAGTGTTGGTTTATTAGGGCTATGTGAGACTGGTGGTGTGTTGCAAGTATTACCCTTCTCCTCTTGACTGTCAGTTCCAGTATTGGGTTGAGAGAGCTTTGCTTCCAGTTTGGCTGTATAATTGCATCTCTCGCATATATTAGTGTTTGGTGGTAGGAGGAGAGGGTTGACTGTGTACATGAGGCAGTTATAACATTGCCTCAAAATGCCAAGATTCACCAGTTGGACTGGAGAGTACACCAGAAACTGCCCTTTGGACATGCCTGAATAGGTAGAGTAAGCTGTATTTCTGCTTGGCTGGTGGGGATGAATAGAGAACATTGTCCTTCTGGACAGTATGGGGGGGTCTAGTGCTAGGGTTAATTAGTGCTTGCTATGAGTTTTAAGCAAGTTCTTGACTGTGAAATGAATGGTTTGAGTGCTAAAGTTGAAGGCTTGTCTAGTTCCAAAGGGAAAAATTGAAGAGTAGACTTTATGGAGCTGAGAATAGTTTAACTCTAGCTAAACAGCGCTGACCGGTGCACAAAACTGCACAAATGTGGTTTTTATAGCAGGGAAGTGAAAGAGATAGAAATTAGCCCAAAATGGCTGATAAACTACTAACTTCCGGGCTGAAACCACTACTCCAGGGACAGATAGGCTGCTCATAGCTCCCCTCTCTCATAGGTGAACAGAGAAACTTCCTTCTATCCAAGTAAGGTATGGGCAACACAAAAACTTGTAACACAGCCCTGGATTCAGCCATAACCTGAAAACTGGACTATACTAGTTCAGAAAGGAGAGTAACAAGTATTTTTTTTTTTTTCAGAAAATAGAGTAGATACAATCAAAACAACACTTTAAATGCACAGAAAAGGCTACCACACTTTAGTGTGTAGCCTACAACAGTTAAACAAATTATTTAAACACAAAAATGACTTAATTCAAGTGCAGGCAGCAAATAAGTACAATATGTAGCAATAACAAACTTTTTAAATCACAGAGTCGCTAAAAAACTGGTGTTTTAGGCAGAATTAGTTAAGACAGCAAGAAAAACAGAAAAATTATACTTAATCACTCCAAAGTCACTCTTTTGTCTCTCTGCTGCTGTAGACTCTGCAAAACACCTGGAAGGTGTCAGAATAATACATGTCAGAAGTTCTATGTTACTTTGCTAACTAATGCCAATCAATACATTACTCAGCATTAAGATATTAATCTCTGTTCTTTCTCAAAAGAATGGAGTCAGAAAAAACTCAAAAATACTCAAAGTGGATTTAGGACAATATACAGTAATACAAAAGGGTATAACTACATAACATGATCACTAGTGTGGTCACTATATCTGATCTCATTACTGCAGGAGCTCTTCCACAAGGCTCTACTTTTAAAATGTGACTGTGAACTCTGTCATTGTATAATAGCCTGAAATAACTGCCTCTGACCTTGATACTGCAGGAGCTCTACCACAATGCCCTAGTCCTACAAGTTTATTGAGAATTTTGTCATTATATAATAGCCTACCGTTATTACATCTGACCTCAGTATTGCAGGAGCTCTGCCGCAAGACCCTACTCCTACATGTTTATTGAGACTTTTGTCATTGTATAATGTAAGCACATTTGTTATGAAGAACCTTGTTGTGTATTAACTTCAATCAGTTATATATATATACCTGATCTGTAATTGAAAGTCTCTGTGAAATAGTCCATGCACTATAAGGATGCCTTATTTAGTTGGACACTGTTCCCTTTCTCTTGACCAGTAAACTATCTGCATATGCCAGTTGTGTAGCCTCAGAAAGTAATCTCCAAAACAGGTATCAGCACTCGAACAAACAGATAAATGAAAAAAACAGTGCCTGCAAACGTTCGAAATCCGTCCCAGCAGTTTATTAAACCATTCAAGTTCACAAGTCAAAATCAGACACAAATACTGTTGTTAACGCTTTTTTTAAAAAAACTATAATCAACCTGCGTTTTCGTCCTTACATATAGGACTTCATCAGACAAATGATGATGAAGTCCTATATGTAAGGACGAAAACGCAGGTTGATTGACTTGTGAACTTGAATGGTTTAATAAACTGCTGGGACGGATTTCGAACGTTTGCAGGCACTGTTTTTTTCATTTAGCCTCAGAAAGTGACAGAAAACCTAGTTTACTTTGTATCTCTTTGTTAATTGCTTTGTACTAGTTATCAAGTTATTGCTCTCAATTATAATTTGACCTTAGGGTGAGGTGGTCTCTGTAGAATAATGTATTGCTAAATATCTCCTTAGTGTCATCTCCTCTTACACTGGATGAATTGGCTGGTGGGTGGATGGATGGATTTGATTAACAGCTAACAACAATCACAGGTTTTGCCTATGAAATAATAAATAACTAAAGTTAAAAAGTGATGCTTGGAGAAGGCAGAGATTTTCGTTTGTGTAAATAGGTAAACAAAGCAATAATAATATAGAAACTATATAATATGATGCACCACATTTATTAATTTTTAACAATATTTTATCTGACAAGTCCATTGGTGCCTTGGCCATTGTTCATAATGCAAAATAAAATCTAAAAAGAATCATAAACACCTGGGCTGAATAATGCCACTGTTTTAATGTTGGTGCCTGTAAAATTATCCATGTAAAATATCGGATGCAGTAGGATGCTTCAGTTAATGTCTATACAGAGTATTTTTCTTAGTTTTAACAATGAATGTCATGAAAGAAGTGGTATTATGTAATGACAACAAATTCAGCTTTGTCTACATAGAGCCCTACCAGGTCTCCAGAAGAGGCAGTAGTGTGTTTATGTTTGCCAATGATCTGAGACAAACTTATTCCATGCCTATAAGTAAAGACAGAGATTTGAAGGTAAAAAAAGTAAAAAATAAAATTCTGTCAATCAGCAGGCTAGCCCCCAACAGTCTTGAACAAGAGCTCTAATTTAGTGCATGTCAGTTCTGTAGGAAATAATAAACCATGATGCTGGCTGAGAGTCTAATCTGCTCTCCATATTTTTGTATGAAAATAGTGTTTCCCTTGGTATATCTACCACTTCTAATTTTATCTTTTAAAAGATATTTGTATTGTAATCTCTATGTTGGTGTGTATGATGTAAATTCCAAGCCATCCTAGTATAATCATTTTTATGTGAATCAAGACACTTGAGGGCTGCACAGTGGAGCAGCAAATTGTGTTTTCACTCCACAGCAAGAGGTTCTCTGCCTTGATTCTCAGCTGGGATGCCTTCTGTGTGGAGTCTGCATGTCTTTCCTATGTTTGCATGGGTTTCCTCTGAGTACTCTGGTTTCCTCCCACATTGCAAATACATGAAGTAGGTAGATTGGACACTCTAAATTGGCCATAGATGTGCCACCCAGCGGTGTAAGCCTTGGGTCTAGATGATTGCCACTATGGAAGTAACACCCTGACCCCATGTGCAAAAATGGGAGAAAAGGTTTGTGGATGGATAGAGATGCATTAATTGAGATTTGGGTAAGTTTTAAATTATGGTGGCAGCCGGGAACAATAAACAAAGATTTTATTTTTGTAAATAGCTTCCTATATAGTTGGAATATTGCCATCAAACATGTGGCATTCACAATCAAAAAATAAAAATCAGTGGTAAAATACTCTGAAGATAAAGGAAACTGAATGCCAAGTGGTCTTATTTACTGATGTCAGAAAATATTCCATACCTTTATGTGATCCATACCATATAATTTAACAGTTCTTTAAATAATTCTACTGCTTACTGATAATTTAAAAACAATGATTGTTCAGAATCACCCATTAATAGGTCTGCATAAATGGGGCCAAATGAATCCCCCAGAGCAGTGCCTTTGAACTGTAAATAACATTACCCCTTGTAGAAAAAGTACTTCATAGTTAGTATTATTTCCATCAATTGTAAAAACAAGAAATAATTGAATTCCAAATGCATAAATGTCATAAATATCAAGCCAGAACTTAATAGCTTTCTGCTCTAGTTTGTACAGGATGTTCAGTGAAAATAGATTTGACATCTAAGGTACAAAATAAAGTCTGAGGGACTATTTAGTTTTGATGTGAACTAGAGAAACTATGTGGTATCTCTTATGCTTTCAGCAACCCTTTCCAAAAATACATCATGCAAATCTCAAGAAAGTCTGAAAGGAATTTGGTTGATGCTACTCCTACTTGGCCAGGAGGTATGCCAAGCATTTATGCCATTTGGAAAGATATGGAAATGCTGTTGTGTTTTTGTCATGTAACTTATACTTCCTTACTGAGCTTGGCTGAAATTATCACACACTCATGTAAATGGCATATACCTGTTTCATGGTGGTTCAGTAAAAAAATAACTCATACTTTTAAAATACAGCCTAAAAACCCATCTCCATGGCATAGAGGGATGAACTATGAACTCCTGCCCAGATGGCCCATGTTTAGCTGGCAGCATGTGCATTGAAGAGATGAGTGGAGGATGGAACTCAGCAGCTAACAATAACTCAGCCATTCTCAGGGATGATGACAGCTCATCTCACTGCACTGCCATCATCTGCTTGAGGGTAGGTTCATCATATTCAGCAATGATCCCAGCAAGCCTATACTGCAGCATTGTGCCACTTACCAGGAGATGACATGTAGAAGCATGTATGTATACTCTGCAAGCAGAGATCATAGATGTTGCTGCCACTGACAAAAGTCTAGACAGGGAAACCTCCCCTGGGATTTAGAAAGGCCTACTATGATGTAGAAGTCTTTTCCTCACAAGGTTTTTGCATCATACTAATTCTTTCTGATTCTTAAACCACTCTAGCATGGAAGGAGGTCTATCGCTGGAAATTGCATGCTAATGTGTGAGGTAGGAGAGGTGGATATTGCTAATTCGCCAAATGGTCACCTCCAGAAATGTTTGCAGCTCCCAATTTGTTTGACCAAGTGATATGAGTAAATTTTGCACTGATAAGAAAAGTGAATGTGATAGAAAGAAAGCGTTCACCCATTCACTCATAATGGACTAATCATGGTGCAGATAACTACAGTATAACAGTGGGAGTAATGGTGTATCATTATACATTTCTGCACTGATGTGTGTGTGCATGCCTGTAGGGACATGAATAAGACTAAATGAATGTGTCTGTATGACTCTATTATGTTTGGCTAAAAACAAAAATGTTGAAATACAAAATCTTGAAAATACAAAATATCAAAAACGTATTTAATGGAGGAGGGGCAAGCCCCCTTGCAACTTATGCTAATTATATATGCTAATGATGAAATCGCACAACTATGGGGAAAGGGCAAATTTAATTTTCAAAATGTGGTAGCGTCGATATTTTGTGTTTCAACATTTTGCTTTTTCAGACAAATGGTAGGGAACCATCACTGTTTATATATGCATGTGTATATGTGTATGTGTATGCATATGTGTATGTGTGTGTGTGTCTGTGTGTTTCTGTGTGTATGCGTGTGTGTTGCAGCATGGGTGTAGGTGTTTGAATGAGTGTTTTTGTGAGTGAAAGCCAAGTGTGGGAGGGTTTCCTTGAGGAAGAATGAATGTGTGTCAGTGTTCGTGTGTGTGTGTGTGTGTGTGTGTGTGTGTGTGTGTGTGTGTGTGTGTGTGTGTGTGTGTGTGTGTGTGTGTGTGTGTGTGTGTGTGTGTGTGTGTGTGTGTGTGTATGTGTAGTTGCATGGGCATCCATTTGTGTCTTTATTCCTCTGTCTGACTGCATGTGTTTGTGTATGTGTTTGTGAGAGTGTATGTGTGCCTGTACTGTAGTTAGTCCTTTACCATCTTCACCAAAGTATGGTGTGTGGATGGGTGTGTGTATGTCTATCTGCATGTCTGTGTGTGTGACAGAGTATGAGTGTGTCTTTGTGTGTGTGTGTGTGTGTGTGTGTGTGTGTGTGTGTGTGTGTGTGTGTGTGTGTGTGTGTGTGTGTGTGTCTGGGTTGTATTCAGTTCTTTATCTCTCTATGCCACCATAGTGGTGCTCGTGCATGTGAGTGTGTGTGTGTGTGTGTGTGTGTGTGTGTGTGTGTGTGTGTGTGTGTGTGTGTGTGTGTGTGTGGATCTGGACTGTAGTCAGTCCTTTATCTCTCTTGACCACCAGAGGGTGTGTGTGTGTGTGTGTGTGTGTGTGTGTGTGTGTGTGTGTGTGTGTGTGTGTGTGTGTGTGTGTGTGTGTGTGTGTCTGGGTTGTATTCAGTTCTTTATCTCCCTATGCCACCATAGTGGTGCTCATGCATGTGTGTGTGTGTGTGTGTGTGTGTGTGTGTGTGTGTGTGTGTGTGTGTGTGTGTGTGTGTGTGTGTGTGGTGAGGGGGTTGAATTCATTCTTTATCCCTCTATGCCATAGTAGTGGTGCGCATGACTGTGTGTGTGTGTGTGTGTGTGTGTGTGTGTGTGTGTGTGTGTGTGTGTGTGTGTGTGTGTGTGTGTGTGTGTGTGTGTGTGTGTGTGTGTGTGTGGTGGGGGGGTTGAATTAATTCTTTATCCCTCTATGCCATAGTAGTGGTGCGCATGACTGTGTGTGTGTGTGTGTGTGTGTGTGTGTGTGTGTGTGTGTGTGTGTGTGTGTGTGTGTGTGTGTGTGTGCATATGTGTGTGCATATGTGTGTGCATGTTGTGTGTGTGTGTGTGTGTGTGTGTGTGTGTGTGTGTGTGTGTGTGTGTGTGTGTGTGTGTGTGTGTGTGCATGTGTGTGTGTGTGTGTGTGTGTGTGTGTGTGGGGGTTGCATGTTGATACACTTGTATATGTGTGTGTGTGTGTGTGTGTGTGTGTGTGTGTGTGTGTGTGTGTGTGTGTGTGTGTGCATATTTGCTAGGTACAACACTACCTCAATCAGTTGTGACAGTGCAGTACTGAATTCAGAGGCGTGGTAATGAGGTCTTAATGAGATATTTCTCAATATGGCTTTACCATGTTTTGGAACTAGAATTTGTCACCATCGTGCTAATTGCCCAACCTATGTTTGGCAATCAGCATGGTTAGAGAAAAATTCTCTGAATCCGAGGACTGACCTCTAATGTGAAGCTGATGGCCTCTACACTTGTTTATTTCAGCTCTTGACCTAGATTATTAAATGGTCTATAACCTCTCACCTCCATGGAAGGAATGGATAAAATGAGTAGCTGTTAGGCCAGAACAAGGAGTAAGATGCAGAACTAGTTTAATCAGCCTTATTAGCTGAAATTCAATAAGAATATTTCTCTGCTTATACAATATCTTCTTGAGTCCTTTCACAGTTGCAGAATCTACTATATCCATGAGCAGACTTTTCCAACAATAACTTAGCAGTTCTGCAAAGAGAAATACTACTAAGCCATTCAAGTTATGTTTTTAATGTTGTCCTGTTGTCATTTTTTCTTCTTTTCTCAAAGGTGCCCCTCATGGTCTAAGATGATTTCACTGTCATGCCTTACTGTTCTTTTTATTAATACACATATACTTTTTTACTGCAGATCACCTGCTAACTGCATACCCTGGGAATTCATTAACGACCGTGTAAGCTTCATGCAAAGACTACACAATGTAATCATGTTAGCATGATGAGCAGCGGTGTTAGTCAAACATGCATGTTGCACATTACGCTTACATCTTTGCAAGAACCTTTTTGTGGCCAGAAATAGCTTTCCCTGCCATGGAAAGGTGCTTGCATGCACTAGCACCTGATGTAAACAAAATGGCTTGTTTATAGGCAAAGCTAAGATCCAAGCATGCTCTGCAGTCCTGAAATATTAAGGGAAAGTACAGTAAAAGAATTCTGAATTAGGGAAGTAAAATGGGGGAATTGTACACCAATAACAATGGCTTGCATTGCATAATAGCTAATAGTGAAGGGGAAATGGGTAACATATACTGCGGGAAAATGTGCTGAAATGTCAAAGAAACATTTTTAACATAAATCTTGCAATACTGATGTAATGATAATTAATATCAATGACATTACCAGAATTATGCTCATAAATAGAAAATGGACATGCTAACACAAGATTGTGATAGTGATAGGAAGCACAAGGGGAGTTAAAATGTAATTTACATATTAATGATTTGTCAGAAAAACCACAATTTTTGGTGAAAGAAACTAAAAATATGAGACAAAAACTCTGGACATTCTGCAAAAATCTGGACAGTTGGGAGGCAGGACTTGATCAACTCTCAGAATGGCACCTACAGTGCCAGCTCAAAAGACATGTTTGTTCCTAACACTCCTGCAAAGTGTACATGTACTCTTTGAAGTACCTGCTATTTCTTTTAAGTATTCAGTGACCATCTATATTGCAGCTCTAATCTAAATTGAAAGCAGTATGAGAAGGTCAAACACCTGACATCACTACCCTAAGCTGCTGAGATGTCTGGGTCAAATGTCTATATGTACAAACCACGATGTGGATGTTGGGGCGTGTATTCCTTCTTCATATTTTATCTTTTTGGCACTCTAGATTACGATTTTTGCAGAATGCCCCCAATTTTGCCTCATGATTATTTTTATTTTCTGGTAAATCTCTGAGGATTGCAGTAAATCAATAATGGCTGGCTGCAAAGGTGAGTGCAAGTCTGGACTGTTAGGCAAACAGGGTGCATTGTTAGGCTAGTAGAGGCTTTAGCCCACACTATATTTTGACAAATAACATGGCTTTGTATTTGAGGAATTCACTTTACATTTATCGTCTGTATGAACTTAATCTTCTGGGTATGTCAATGATGCAGAAATCTTTGCAAATGTAATGCACAAAACCCTATCAAATTTTGGGAATATGGCAACATGTATTCATAAAATTCAGTCTGCTCGCAGTAGCATCTCTGCCTTACAACACCATTGTCTCGCATTCAGTTTTGACTTCTACTCACAATATGTAGTTTGCATGTTATCTCCATTTCTGAGTGGATTTTTTACAGGGACTCCTCTCTCATCTCCCACTTACCAAAGGCATGTATGTTGGTTTACCATGTCAAAAAGAAAGGAAAAATATAAATATATATCTGTATATATATATATATATATATATATATATATATATATATATATAAATAAAAACACTTTATAATCCCGAAATTCTGAAATATCGAATTTCAGAATCCCAAGATTATAAATCGGAAACCTCAAAACTCCGAAACCCCAGAATCGTGAATATCAAAATCCTGAAGAATGGAGATGTTGAAGTAATGCTTCTGGTGTGGTGCTGTGTGAATGGATAGCTGGAAGTTCAGGTAAGTATTTATGTTTAAGGGTTTTGGTTAGGGGGTTTAGTGTGTGTCAGTGTGTTTTGTTACTGCGATGTGTGTGTGCAAGGGGAATGTAGCTTGTATGGTAGTGTTTTCATGTGTTTGTCTTTGCAGTGCAACCTTGGAGGTAGTATATTTAAGTAGGGGGTGTGTGGAGGGTGTGGCGATTGGGGAGAGATGGGTAAAGGCTGCCAGCCTAGTCAAATAGAATTTGATATATAATTCTGGCATTTGTAAATAAATGTAAACTACAGGCATGATTCTTGAGTGTAAAGAATACTGTGAAATGTGGAACTGCAAAATATATGACAACACTGCACTCTACTGGCCCAGTGAAGCATGTTGTACCCTGTCATGTTAGAATTCAGCACCAGTGTGGCTGGATGAAGATTTCATGCCCATTGTTTTAAAGCTAAAATTTATTACTAGAATTTAGATGCAAAAGGTGCTTTTTTGCTCTGGTTTCTGCTAACATATATATGTGAAATGTCTTATATTGTTGTAAGTATTTGAGGAGGTGTTAGATTGCTAAATAATGCAGTTTGTGACCTGAGAACTCATGCCAGGTGTTAAGATGATGCAATATGAATACTGGGAATACCTAAGTGTCAAAAATGATGTAATTTTGGGAGGGCCTTAGAGACATGTTTGTTAGTAATATTTAAATACTATTTCTCACAAGAGACTGAAAGCATTTTGACTTTGGACATCTAACTCAGCACTATGCCTATGCTCACATGTAAATTTTAGCACTGTGATTTCTTGTAGGAATAGTTAAGGCTAGTAAAGATTAATTAGGTATTTTTCTTTGAAATTAGACCTGTCCTACTATATTATTTTAAGTTTCTGTGTGATCTCTGAACTCTTAGATATCTCTCTGGTGTAGTAGATGTGTCTTGTGTTTTAATTATTTATTATTAAATATTTTTAAAACCTTATACCTGTGGCTGATTTGTGTAGAGATAAGCTCTAGAGTGCATTGCATATTTATATAGGTTATTGCAATAGGCCACTCTAAAGTAAGCCTTGACTGTTAGTCATACTACCATTGGATATTAATATTGCACAATAATAATTGGACACCCTTTTAAGGGCCTTTTAGTAGCTGATACTATTGACTGGGTGGTGGCAGTAATTACTACCATATAGTCTGGGTAAAGGGGCACAGTTGGATAATCTGTGTCAGCCTTTCCCAGGAGTGTCTGTGAAGTTGTAT
>NC_056725.1:277816752-277894252 GCF_019279795.1 Protopterus annectens
ATTTTTGCTCCCAGATGGCTAAAATCATATCTGCATAAATGGGGCAACAATTTGCCCCATGCAAACCCCAGAGACTTGCTGGAAATATTCTCCTGAGAAGTAGATGTAATTATACTTTAATACCAGTTCTAATAAGTGCACCCCACAAGGCTTCCTCAATCCATTCAAGCCCTATGTTGTGTGGTATCACAGAGAAAAGGTCGACCACATCTATGGTAACAAAGAGCATGTCAGGTCTAAATAAGTCTGGGGTGACACCTCGAAGAAATTCCCAGGAATCTTTGAGGAGATGTTCTTGTCTCCCCCACAATTGTTTCAATTTCCAATCTAGGAACTTTGATAAATTGTGGGTTTTAGATCCAGGGTCCTCCATCACCTTATGTACCTTAGGTATAATTGTAGATATCCATTTCAATAATTTCTTGGTCCAGAAGGTCCTTAAGGGCTAAGTCGATAATTTTGTAAGAAATGTTGACCTCATTCAAGGAGGCTATGGAATATTTGTTGGTATCCATCAAAAGATTATGCATTTTGGTCTCATACATAAGCTGGTCCATAACCACTGTGCCACCCCCCTTGTCAGGTTCCATGACACGAACTCCTAAATTACCACCAAGTTCATCCAAAAGGTTTCTCTCAGCCATATTCAGATTGGAGGTGTAGCAATTCTTGCCAATCTTCCTCCTTATTTTTTGCTCAATCCTATTCTCCAGATTCTTTAACTGGGGGTGCAAAGGGGGATTGTATGAACTAGATTTTTTTAAATTAAATGCATGTGGTTGTGAAATATTACCAAAAATGTATTGCAAGTTTAGTCATAAATAGCTTAACATCCAGCATGGTGTTCACAAGATTACAGCCTTTACTAGGCACAAATTTGAATCCTTTAGTAAAAAGGGAGAACCATGTTTCTGTAATAGCCAGATCACTATAATTGTAAATATGGTAATCATTGAGGGAATATTTAAAAAATTGGCCAATAGGAGTAACCACTATCTGCTCTCCACTTCCCAATCCCCTCTGTCTCCTCTCTGCTTCCCCCTCCAACCCTTGGGGGGAAAGGCCCTCCCCTCCTGTTGATGAAACCCCATATGTGGCCCATGTATCTGCTGTTGGTAAGCTTGCTGGCGTAAGCCTCCGATCTCCTGGGTAAAATCATCCTGTTCAGATTCATCATGGCTACCCATAGGTGGAAGGGGCTCTAGGGGCGAGATGTTTCCAAAACTACCCTAGAATCATCCCTAGGGGCAGGTGATATTCCATAACCATTTCTAGCCACAGGGGGGTTAGGATACTGTTTGCCTTCTGCATACTCTCTTAAATCTCTATTTAATTTCTTATATTTACGATTTAAAACTAGGTTACATTGTTGGTCAATATGCTTTCTCATCTCATGGTACTTCTGTTTTTCCCCTTCAATAGTAAAAAGCAAATCAGCACTAATCAGATCATAATATTTAAAAATATCTTTGTACAACATTTGCATATCCTTTTCATTCCGCTTAATAATAGCTTTGACAATCCCCAACCCACACTCATCCAACAATCTAATGAGCTCGAAACTCACTACCACGGCCAACATGATGAGGGTATTTATATACCCGTAGTCCCTTAGGGACAATACGTTTGTTAAAACACTCTTGTAGGTACAAATTGCCCAGCTCCATAGTTTTATATTTGTATACTGTTGTTAGAGCTACTCACAATGTCCTCATGGAAGGAAAACATGACATCAGAAAATGATTTTGTCATAGAAGGAGAAATTAAAATCCTTCATTTTGGGGAAGGCCAAACCAATGGGAGAAGATGTCCTGTTAAATGAAATTCAAGGGATTCCTAGTTCTGAACAGATGTTTATTACCCAATATAGCCAAGATTAGGTATATCATTGAGAGAGAATTTAATGAGTTTAAAGAATTTACAGATCTGGCCATTTTTAAGGATTTGACCTGTAGAGTAGTATACAGGAAGGGATTCAACGTTAAAAGGGTTCTTGAACAGAATCCCATGATGAAAAGAACAAGTATGCTGAGAAAGGGTATCGCTTTTGTGGGTGTTGCCCACAATGTAAATATATTATTAACCAGGACAGCTTGTACTTGGAAAGTAGAAGTAGAAAATTATGGTCAGATGGTTTGTACAACTGCAACTCGGGATTGGTATATCTTGCTGCCTGCCGTTCTTGCCAGGCATTTTATGTTGGCAAGGAGGAGAGGCAGCTGAGGAGATATGAACACGCCTATGACATTCAGAGAAAGGTTAATACCAATGCACTTTTCAGACATACCTTGACCTGTGAAGGAGCTTCTTTTAAGTTCTTTGTGTTGGAATCTGTTTCACAGTGCATTAGGGGGGGTAATTGGCCTGCACTGTTATCTCACAAAGAGACATGTTGGCAGATTTTATTGGAATCCAGTAAACACCCAGGGCTTAATGATTCTATTTCCATAGCCCCATATCTTAAATTAAAGGCTGACCAGTTGTAAAGTTACAGATTTCTACAATCTTAGTACAGGCTGATTTTATGATTTATAGCAGGTCAAATGTACTGTGTTTTAACAGTTATGTATACTTTTATAAAATGCATTCATAGTGGTGTACAGGCTTTTAACATCATTCATACCTCTTATACCTGTAAGACTTGAATTGTTTATTTATATAGTATGTATCACTTTAAATTTTGATTGGATCATTTAAACAGGTGTATATAAATTGAATAGGGTTGGTTTTATTCTGATGAAGTTGCTTTTCTAAATAAACCTTTGATACTGCTTGTATACCATCCTTGTGATTATTTGGAGTAACACAGTCCTAATTGTGTGTTGGCGTTTTTCTTCCTCTACCTGCTTCGCTTACTTTTGGTGGAGTTGTGTTTTGCAGCAATTCTTTTGCTTTGGTTGGTTATGGAGGCAGGTTTAAGGAGTCCTGGTGCTAGTGTGAAAGCGGTTCATCTGTAGCTTCCTGGTCGGGACAGTTAACCCAGCTGGTGCAGTTGCCCTTAGGTCAAGGGTTACAGACAGTTATTTCCGAGCAGCGGGAGCTGCTCTCTCAACAAAAACTGGTGGTTCATCCAGCAGTTTTAAAAGTGATTTTATGGACCCAGGTGCTTCCTGCAGCTTTGCGCTGTTTTACGTTTGCAAGATGAGGAAATTACTAATCCTATAATACCTCAAAACACACCTCAGGAATTACCACCGCCTTCTTCCTTTCAGGATTGGGTGGCCTATAAGTTTCCTTCCATGAGGACATTGTGAGTAGCTCTACAAATATAAAACTATGGAGCTGGACAATTTGTACCTACAAGAGTGTTTTAACAAACGTATTGTCCCTAAGGGACTACGGGTATATAAATACCCTCATCATGTTGAGCGTGGTAGTGAGTTTCACTGCGAGCTCATTAGATTGTTTGATGAATGTGGGTTGGGGATTGTCAAAGCTATTATTAAGCGGAATGAAAAGGATATGCAAATGTTGTACAAAGATATTTTTAAATATTATGATCTGATTAGTACTGATTTGCTTTTTACTATTGAAGGGGAAAAACAGAAGTACCATGAGATGAGAAAGCATATTGACCAACAATGTAACCTAGTTTTAAATCGTAAATATAAGAAATTAAATAGAGATTTAAGAGAGTATGCAGAAGGCAAACAGTATCCTAACCCCCCTGTGGCTAGAAATGGTTATGGAATATCACCTGCCCTAGGGATGATTCTAGGGTAGTTTTGGAAACATCTCCTTCCACCTATGGGTAGCCATGATGAATCTGAACAGGATGATTTTTACCCAGGAGATCGGAGCTTCGCCAGCAAGCTTACCAACAGCAGATACATGGGCCACATATGGGGTTTCATCAACAGGAGGAGGGCCTTTCCCCAAGGGTTGGAGGAAGCAGAGAGGAGACAGAGGGGATTGGGAAGTGGAGAGCAGATAGTGGTTACTCCTATTGGCCAATTTTTCAAATATTCCCTCAATGATTACCATATTTACAATTATAGTGATCTGGCTATTACAGAAACATGGTTCTCCTTTACTAAAGGATTCAAATTTGTGCCTAGTAAAGGCTGTAATCTTGTGAACACCATGCTGGATGTTAAGCTATTTATCTAAACTTGCAATACATTTTTGGTAATATTTCACAACCACATGCATTTAATTTAAAAATCTAGTTCATACAATCCCCTTTGCACCCCAGTTAAAGAATCTGGAGAATAGGATTGAGCAAAAAATAAGGAGGAAGATTGGCAAGAATTGCTACACCTCCAATCTGAATATGGCTGAGAGAAACCTTTTGGATGAACTTGGTGGTAATTTAGGAGTTCGTGTCATGGAACCTGACAAGGGGTGGCACAGTGGTTATGGACCAGCTTATGTATGAGACCAAAATGCATAATCTTTTGATGGATACCAACAAATATTCCATAGCCTCCTTGAATGAGGTCAACATTTCTTACAAAATTATCGACTTAGCCCTTAAGGACCTTCTGGACCAAGAAATTATTGAAATGGATATCTACAATTTCCTGGAAAACTCGTACCCTAAGGTACCCGTAATTTTCGGGATACCTAAGGTACATAAGGTGATGGAGGACCCTCCTATGGATCTAAAACCCACAATTTATCAAAGTTCCTAGATTGGAAATTGAAACAATTGTGGGGGAGACAAGAACATCTCCTCAAAGATTCCTGGGAATTTCTTCGAGGTGTCACCCCAGACTTATTTAGACCTGACATGCTCTTTGTTACCATAGATGTGGTCGACCTTTTCTCTGTGATACCACACAACATAGGGCTTGAATGGATTGAGGAAGCCTTGTGGGGGTGCAATGGGGTGACCAACAATGACGTCCATTTGGTGTTACACTTATTAGAACTGGTATTAAAGTATAATTACATCTACTTCTCAGGAGAATATTTCCAGCAAGTCTCTGGGGTTGCCATGGGGGCAAATTGTGCCCCATTTATGCAGATATGATTTTAGCCATCTGGGAGCAAAAATTTGTTTTGAATAGTGTTTTTTCCAAACATTGGATTCACTACTCAAGGTTCCTGGATGATATCTGCATTTTTTGGGTAGGACCCCGTGACTGCATAGACGAGTTTGTAAAATATCTTCATACCACTTTTACGTTTACCTATAATGTTACTATCCAACAGTTGGATTATTTGGATGTAACTCTTAGTAAAATGAATGATCGTTTTAAGTCCCGTGTTTATAGGAAACCATCATTCTCCAATGGGTATCTCCATTATGCCAGTTCTCATCCCAAATTTCAAAAAAGATCTATTGTGAAGGGCAGTAAAGGGTGTCCCGTATGACATCAGAAGAAAATGATTTTGTCATAGAAGGGAGAAATTAAAATCCTTCTTTTTGGAAAGGGTACCCTATAGGTTTGATCAATTCTGTTTCTGAAGAAGTCAGTAACTTGAGATCTACCCGCTTTGCCCCATTTTGGAAGGCCAAACCAATGGGAGAAGATGTCCTGTTAAATGAAATTCAAGGGATTCCTAGTTCTGAACAGATGTTTATTACCCAATATAGCCAGCAAGCGGAGAGATTAGGTATATCATTGAGAGAGAATTTAATGAGTTTAAAGAATTTACAGATCTGGCCATTTTAAGGATTTGACCTGTAGAGTAGTATACAGGAAGGATTCAACGTTAAAAGGGTTCTTGAACAGAATCCTATGATGAAAAGAACAAGTATGCTGAGAAAGTGCGGTACGCTTGTGGGTGTTGCCCACAATGTAAATATATTATTAACCAGGACAGCTTGTACTTGGAAAGTAGAAGTAGAAAATTATGGTCAGATGGTTTGTACAACTGCAACTCCAGGGGATTGGTATATCTTGCTGCCTGCCGTTCTTGCCAGGCATTTTATGTTGGCAAGACGGAGAGGCAGCTGAGGCGTATATATGAACACGCCTATGACATTCAGAGAAAGGTTAATACCAATGCACTTTTCAGACATACCTTGACCTGTGAAGGAGCTTCTTTTAAGTTCTTTGTGTTGGAATCTGTTTCACAGTGCATTAGGGGGGGTAATTGGCCTGCACTGTTATCTCACAAAGAGACATGTTGGCAGATTTTATTGGAATCCAGTAAACACCCAGGGCTTAATGATTCTATTTCCATAGCCCCATATCTTAAATTAAAGGCTGACCAGTTGTAAAGTTACAGATTTCTACAATCTTAGTACAGGCTGATTTTATGATTTATAGCAGGTCAAATGTACTGTGTTTTTAACAGTTATGTATACTTTTATAAAATGCATTCATAGTGGTGTACAGGCTTTTAACATCATTCATACCTCTTATACCTGTAAGACTTGAATTGTTTATTTATATAGTATGTATCACTTTAAATTTTGATTGTATCATTTAAACAGGTGTATATAAATTGAATGTTACGAGGGGTTGGTTTTATTCTGATGAAGTTGCTTTTTCAACGAAAACGTTACCAGAGTGGATGTACGTTAAATAAACCTTTGATACTGCTTGTATACCATCCTTGTGATTATTTGGAGTAACACAGTCCTAATTGTGTGTTGGCGTTTTTCTTCCTCTACCTGCTTCGCTGCTTACTTTTGGTGGAGTTGTGTTTTTGCAGCAATACTACAGCTTAACTCGCATTACTAAGCAGGAAAATGTGATTTCTTTCTGTGTCGTATTATGAATATACAGTGTTATTATTAATAACTAGACGCAGATAATGCATATAATGAATTTCATGGTAACAAAAGAAAGCTCACATAATGCTGCAGATGTTGTCACCAGTATCTGCTATCTGCCTACTAGCAATTTGCAGATATACACACTTGTTATTAGCAAATGATACACATATACATAAAAATCATATTTCTGTAAATATTTCAGGCATTGTCAAGCTGGACACATTGTGGAATCATATTTTAGATGCTTTTCCAGTAGAGGCGAAGAATGGTTCCTCAGACAAACAGGGCGCTCTGTACCAGAATGAATAGAGTTATTTTCCAGAAATATTATACATTTATATTATGTCTTAATAACTTGAACCACAGTATATTTATATGATACTTCATGGTATCAAAGGAAAGTATACACAGTGCTGAAAAAAAAAAACATTAAACTGATAGTTAGTGTCCATCTAGCACTCTTTTGCAAATATTTAAATTTATTTCCCCATTAAATATGCAGACATGTATACCATTTCTAATTATGCAAATATCTCAAAAATGGAGTGACATCTTCAAATCTGCTTATCAGAAAAATGAAGAGCACATCTGCATGGACAAAACTCATCCAGATGTTGGCGTATGCTATGGTTGTAGAGATACTAATACTTGTTTCACAATTACAATAATTTCATGTATTAATTATTTATTCAGTATAAAATTATCATTAGGTCTGGTCAACATGTTAATATCACCATTGTGAAGAGGGGTATGTAGTGAATGTATTTCATATCTTAACGTTTTTGTAACTTTTATAACTTTGTGGACATATACATTTTTTACAGGTAGGTTGGAAAATTGCATTCTCAGAAGATTAATTCTGTTGAAAGCTGTCCAGGTGTGGCATTGTTATTTCAGTCCAATGTAGGAACTCCTTTTCAACCCCACTGTTATGTGTACTGAGGCCCATCTCCATGATAGCCTCCACCATCCCTGGTAGCTCCTGCTGGGTGACATAATTGCTACCTCTACTGGTATTGTTGTCAGAGTTTTTTATCACGGGTTGGTATAATAGTTAAAGTGTTTATCTCACAGACACAAGGTGCATGGTTTGATTCTCTCCTTTGGCAGGGAAAATGGCCCACAAGGGCAGCTAACCTAGTACTTATCTATGATTACACCAACAGTTGGGACAGAGCTACCTGATGCAGGTGGACAAGGGTTACAGAGGCAACACTGACAGATTGCAAACCCAAAGTGCAGGGTGTCAATGCTGCCATCTGTGGAGATGTGCACTGCAGTGCTTGGTCTGTTTCTATGTGCTGTTGATCATTTATTTTTGAACAGCAGGGTATGCAAACAACAGAATGTTAATAAATTATAAAACGGCAAAAGGAAGGAAGAAGAGAAATAGGGTGGCAAGAGAGACAAAGAAAATGTGATAATTATATACATGGCATGTCATATTACTTTGTTTCTTCACTAAACCATAGTAATACATAAATAATTATGATACTTTATTATTGTTAACCTTTGCCATGTCCATATATGATGGGAAGGTATTAATGTGTTGTAAAATAACCAAATCTCACTGCTATGATATAACAAAGAGCAGCCTTTGTTTCCCTATGTTGGATAGGGTATATGCATTCAAATGTAAGAATTGCAACTACCTTAATTGAATTGTTTCTGACCTGTTATTGTATCGGTATTCAAGAAATATAAATTCCGTATTAAAAAGTAATTGCTGCTTCTAGATATTGAACCTATGCACATTCAATCTGATGTTCTCTGTGAAGACTGGTAGAGATGGGTGAAGGCTGCCAGCCTAGTCAACTAGAATTTGGTACATAATTCTGTCCTTTGTAAATATGAATGTTGAAATTAACAGAAAATACACCCCTGGGATCACGTCAGTGGCTCTGCTTGACAGAGGATCAGTTAATTAATCAATGCGGCGGCAAAAGCCAACACACTCTGGCTAGGCTTATAAATGACCTCAGGCAGATAGCCTAGTACCTACCTATGAATCTATGAACCTATGAAATACAGGCTTGTTTTCTTAAATGAAAGAATATGTTGTGAAAAGTTGAACTTAAATCAATGTAGCAACATTGCCCTCTGCTGTAAAGAAAGCTAAGCCAAGCATTTCTTGTCTGTCCTTTGAAATTAAAATTATTTCATGACTGTCTTTGATGTTTACAATTTGGCTTCAGCCAGGCTAGATGAAGGCTTCCTGCCTATTGTTTTAAGGCTAAAGTTAATGACCAGAATTTGCATATGGAATGTCCTTTATTGCTCTGGTTTCTGCCTAGGTGAAAATGCAGTTTCTGTCAGCCTGGAACACCAGGAAAGTGTAAAAAAAATGATGTAATTGGAATCAGGACTGCAATAGCAATTTAAACGGAGATAATCAGAAGGCATTATGCATTTTTGTCTGGACTATCCAACTCACAGCACTGTCTTGCTCATATGTAAGTTATCTTAGACTTGTGTTTTGTTTTAGAAATAGATAGAAACTAGAAAGATTAGACTAAGTGTTTTCTCTGTGATATCAGAACAGTACTACTGAGTTATTTTAAGTATTTCTGTGTAATCTCTGAACTCTTGACTAGCACTGTGTAGTAGGAAGTATTGTCTTGTGTTTTTATCATTTATTATTAAATAATTTTAAACCCCTTTCAACTGTGGCTGTTTTGTGTAGAGATAATTTAAGATCTGGAGTACATTGCATATTTATAGAGTTTATATGTATAGAGTCACTCTAAATAGGCCTTGACTGTTCAGTCACAACTACCAATTGGATAATAATATTGCACAGCAATAATTGGACACCCTTTTAAGGGCCTTTGAGTAGCTGATAAGTATTAGTGGGTGGTGGCAAGTGGAACTACCATATAGTCTGGGAGAAAGGGGCACAGCTGGAGTAACTGTGCCATCCTTCCCCAGGATTGTCTGTGTGGTTGCAAAAACTCTTCTCAAAGTGCATGTGTGTGTGTCAGCTACTTGGGCAGGGACACAAAGCACTGGTTCGACAGAGAGGGTGCTAGAGATTTTAGCTTGCCCACTAAGCTGAGATCTGGACCCTATAGCTGTGCCAGTGGGGAGTGTTATTGGGGACCTGGAGAGCAACGGAGTGACCAGCCCCGGACTGACTGTGATCTCTGTGTGCTCTTAAGGGAAATTGCACTTTACTATGTGTATTTGTTATCCTTTCCTCATATATGAGAGACCATCTCTGGTATTAGCGGTGAGGACTGAGGCTCCTTGATTGCTGGGGCAGGGCATGGGCATCACATTCTCATTGCCTAATGCAGACAGCAGCAGTTATTGGGAAAGGCATTCATGCATGCATGCTTGAGATCAAGATTGAGGTATGTCTGCTCAAGATACTAGTGATGGAGGGAATGAAAATAAATTTGTGGCTTGAATTTGGACTTGAATCATACTTTCCCTGTGCCTTTCTTCAGCAAGTTAATCTCTCCTGGTGTGTCTCATGGCTTGCAGCTACTTCTCTGCAGCTGTACACTAAATAAGAAAATAAGTTTATATTTAAGCTTGATGAAAACCTGTGTTGGCTGGCCAGATCATTAATGCCATATCAAAGGCAGGTTATGACTCAGAATACTTAATAACTGAGGGGTCCTTGCAGTCCTAAATTCAGTCTCCCATCAGCATAGGAAGTCCTGGTTGCACCTCTTAATGTCATTATAATGGTGACAACATTGTTCTGCAGTGCATGTCATGACAGTTGCACTGGAGACAGCCTTCTGTAAGCTATTCCAAGCCTCAGCCTTATACTGAAACCTAATATAATCCCCCTGCATCAGCCTATGGCTGTAGCCTTCACAAGGAGTACCACAAATAGCATGGACTCCTTAACACCTCACCTGTGTGCTCTAAATTTAGCCCTCTTCTCTCCCTGATAAGCCATGTCTGCAAAAGTCAAGCTACCAAGACATGTCTATACTGGAGCCCAGTTCAGATTTCACAGGTAACTGGTTGTGTGCAGAGATGCACAGCTTTGACAACTGCATTGGCACATCACATAACAGTAAAGGTGTGAAACATAGCATTTGTGTTTGCCATGTGTGATGCTCAACCTATTGACATGGATTCCAATGTTCATCAATGGACTGCTTAATAGTGTGACTTTTAATGCTTGCACTTTTGAGGGAGAAAGAAGTCAATAATTGTACATATTGTGATATTAGGGATTGCACAGCATAAAAATATTGTTGCACTAGTTGGGAAATTAATCTGTGGAATAAAGCATGCAAAAATGTAACCTTAGCTTATTAATTGACATTGGTACAGAAGAGCTACCATTTAAGCATGGAAATGAGAGATAACATTCATTTCAGAATGGATAGAGATACACTTCAGAGAGGTCTATATGTGTGATTGTAATTAATTCTGGGAATACATTCCCATATAAAAGTCAGTATTTCTGTTTCTAAATATTTATTCAGATGGATGCAGTTCAATGAGCTGAGTAATACTGGTTTTAATATGTTACACTCATACTTCACAAGATATAACTGCCCTGAACACATACTTAGGACATGTGATGAGTCATGATAATTATAAAAAAAAACAATGTACCCATCATATATACGCAACAGAATTTTATATTAATTTTCATCATTATCATGTTTAAGGGATTGGACACACATTAGCTTGAGGTTATATGTGAAATGTTAATGATATACACTGAATAGAAAAGTTTACTTATGTAACTATCACTGATACATTGATTTCAAGAAACATGTTTAACATTATAATTTTTCTATAGTTTTACAGTCCTAATTAAAATGATGAAAGGGATTCTTACACCCTTTGTAAAAGAACCCTTCAGCTGGATTCAAACCATTTAATCACCTGTGTTCTTATCAAACCTTATTGGACTTTTTGGACTTACCCTTTGTGATATACAGATAGCTATGTAGTGGGTGGATTTTCTCCACTCAGTGATGTCCAAATTGCTGAGGAAATGTACCATTAGAAGCATGTTTGCACTACATAAGGCATCCTAAACTAAATTTTCACTTTGTTACTTAGGTAGTGAATTGTGTTTGCACTCTGCCAAACAGAAAACAAATGCAAACTAAAATGAAAAAAAAAAAAAAACATTGTCAGTCTGAATAATTGCAATGTGACCTCTAAACAAGGCACGGACAATGAATCATGGGCCCTGTTTCTATGAATTCACTTCAGCTACAGCTTGTGTCACAGAAAAGGTTACATGAAAGGCATACTTTCTGCACTGACTACTACTATCCTGATTGCTGCCAGCCATGCAGTGCTGCAAGATGTGTCTATGATACACAAATCACCCTAAACAATTTTATTTTACTTTTTTCCTTAGATAGTAAACCATTTTGGTGTACTGCCAAGTAGACAGCAACTGCAAATTAAAATGAAAAAATATATATATATATTGTGAATAATTGTAATGTGATCTCTAAACAGGCTTCAGACAATGCGTCCTGTGGCTTATATCACTCAACTAACCTCACTGCTCAATATCTAAGTTGTTTGGATTCTGCTACATACCTACAATCAACTGCATTACTAGCTGAGTTAAGTACAGACTTGCAGTGTTAAAGATTGTACTATATTTTATTTTTCTGTCTATTTAATTGTTTCATTGAATATTGTGGCCTGTGTCTCTCTGTAGTTATTTATTTTTCTATTTAATTGTTTCATAGAATACTGTGGTCTCTCTCTCTCTCTCTCTCTCTCTCTCTGCAGTAAGGGGGGCTATTGCATTTCACTTCATTGATATTCAGTGTTAAACGCTTAGCCTAGAGGGTTTCTCTGTATTTATAAGTGTTAGTCACATATCTTTGAATATATTACTGCTCAATATCTTAGTTGTTTGGCTTCTGCTATATACCTACAATCAACTGCATTACTAGCTGAGTTAAGTACAAACTTGCAGTGTTAAATATTGTACTGCATTTTATTTTTCTGTCTATTTAATTGTTTCATTGACTATTGGGGTCTGTGTCTCTCTGTAGCTATTTATTTTTCTATTTAATTGTTTAATAGAATACTGTGGTCTCTCTCTCTCTCTCTCTCTCTCTCTCTCTCTCTCTCTCTCTCTCTGCAGTAAGTGGGGGCTATTGTGTTTCACTTCATTGATATTCAGTGTTACAAGTAGTACAAACTTGCAGTGTTAAATATTTACTGCATTTTCTTTTTCTTTCTATTTAATTGTTTCATTGAATATTGTGGTCTGTGTCTCTCTGTAGTTATTTATTTTTCTATTTAATTGTTTCATATAATACTGTGGTCTCTCTCTCTCTCTCCAATTATTTTCCCACCCTCCCTCCCTGTTCTTGTTCTGGTATTAATCTTGGTGGCTTTGGAACTGCCCGTCCCTCTTGTAAATTTGTGCTTGAACACTTCTCCTGGGTCTATCTCATTTGCTCACTCAGTTGAGTACAGTGAGATCATATTTTGACATCAGACACTCTTACCAGTCCCATCTGTTCAGTTCTATCCCAGTTCTATTCCAGTCTTGTGTCACTAGCTCATTCTACCTAATACAGAGAGAACATTTATGAAGGGCAAGCCACTTAGGTCCTTAATTTTGAATTATCTTCTGTTTCTCCTTTCTCCCTGTCCACACTTTACAAAAAAAATTCTAATCTTGTTTCTTGCCTTTCCTGTAACTAGTCTAGTCCAGATACAGATTTGCTGTAACCAGGACTGTTTGTAAGCTTCTGAGCCCCTCAAGCCTTTCTGTGTTGGAGGGAAGCCTTCTAGCTTATCAGTGGGAGTGGTAAGCACTAGGTAGCCTAACTACCACAATAGTGGTTTCTGGCCCAGAAATTGTAGTTTATTGGCCATTTGGGCAATTTTCCATCTCTTTCAACCTTCTGGTTTAAATGCCAGCATTTAAGCTTGTTTCCCACTTTTCCTGTAACTAGTCTAGCCTAGATACAGATTTGCTGTATCCAGGACTGCTTGTAAACTTCTGTGCCCCCCAAGCCTTTCTGTATTGGAGGGAAGCTGTCTAGCTTATCAGTGGGAGTGGTAAGCACTAGGTAGCCTATCTACCACAAGATCCAGGTACAGATTCTGTTTTAGCACTTGAATTTGCTTATTCATGCTCAGCACTTGTTCAGAACTTGTTGTTACCACTAAATAGCCTACAAATTACTACAGCACTCAACCTTCCTCTTTACCTAGAGGAAAACAGTTTTTGTACTTACTTTCCTCATTTGCTTAGAGAAAAACAGCTATTATACTCACTTTCCTCACTTGTCTAGAAGAAAGTAGTTTTTATCAGGCATGTCCAAGGGTCAGGATTCCCAGTGTTCTCTCCTGTCTATCTGATGAATCTGGGCATCTTGGGGCAATGTAGCAATTGCCTCATGTACACAGACAACCTTATCCTCCTACCACCCAACACCACAACCTGTGAGAGATGTACTTATCTAGCCAAACTGGAGGTAAAGCTCTCTCCAACCAAGACTGGACTTGACAATCACGAGGAGAAGGTAAACACTTGCACCACACCACACTCATCACATAGTCCCACTAAACCTACACCACCAAAATCCACACATAGAAACACAAAAACATTCGCAGAAGCTCTCAATGATAATCTGCTCAAGCAACAGAGACCTGCAAAGCCCATAACGCAAAACAACATACCCAATACCCAACACACTAGTCATAGTTGACTCTATAGTCAGGCACACTGATATCTCACTCACCAGGCTAAACAAGGAGAAGGTTACTGTCAACTGCCTGTCAGGTGTCAGGATCCGCCACATAACCCACACACTCAGGTCACTCCAAAACACTGATTCTGTCATTGTCCATGTTAGTGTGAATGACCTGAGACATACATCCTTGGACTACATGAAAAGAGACATGGAAGAGATCTCATTATCTTGTAGCCCAGGCTGGTATGACCCTAGCCCTGAGTAGCATCCTGCCATCGCCCAGAATGATACCGCAGTACAAAGACAAAATGATCGACTTCAACAATTGTCTAAGCTTCTGGTGTCATTCTAAGGGGATCCAGTATCTGTCTGCCAGGGATAACATGGTCGACAGACCATGATGCTTTGACAGAGATGGCCTGCACCTGTTGCCCCTGGGATTCTGGATAATGGCTAAGGGTCTTGCCACCCCTATAGTGCCTTTTTTAGGCAAGGTTCAAAAGACAAAGTCACCACCGTAACAAGAACAGGCAAGGAAAAACTGAAGGTAATGCTACTCAATGCTAGAAGTCTAAATCTCAAAATGCACTCACTCGAGGCACTCCTTAAAATGGAGAACATCCATATCTGTGCAATGACTGAGAACTGGTTCAAGGCTCTAGAGATCACCACTGCATTACCAGGCTATAATTCATACCACACTTTTTGGCCATCTAACCTGGACCAGAACACCAAAGGGGGAGGTGTGTCCATATTCATTAAGAATATCCACACCTCCAGGCTAGTTACATAGCATAATGCATCCGTGGTTATCCAAGTGCAACTATCTCTGGGCAAAACTGCAATCCAAATTGTAGCTTGCTACAGATCCCCCACCATGCCCCAGGATTCCCACTCCTCTTTTCTTGATAAATTGGAAAATATTAGGGTTTAACCAAACACCCTAATAATGAGCTATTTCAACTACCCCACCATTAACTGGGAAAACTACTTATGTACCAAAAACTTCAGTCAACACTTTCAGGAATTCATAAATTCCAATGCCCTTGATTAACATTCAAACCGCCACCAGGGCAACAATATCCTAGACCTAATCATTACCAACATGAGTGACTGGTGTTCCACAGCTGAAGTCAACTCCTAGATGGTCAGATCCGACCATAAGCTAATCACCCTAGATATCTGCATCTCTCCCCCACCCACCATTAAGAAAACCACGGTAAAAAATTTCTCCAAAGCCAACTTCATGCTTCTTAAGACAGAAGTGGTGAACTTCATGACATCCATGCAGATGGGCAATATAGTCAAAACTGCTGAATCCTACACAAATGCACTGTATAGGCACTTACATGAGTACATGGATCAAACAGAATCAAGACACTATCCTCCAAAAAAAGGAAGGCAATCTAGTGGTCCCCTGCCATAAACAAACTCTACAACAGAAGGAAGAAACTGTTGCAAAAGAGAGTAAATCCCATAAATGGAGGAGCTCCCTGGTCAGCCTCAGTAAGAAGCTGAGATCACTTTTAAGATCTTCCAAAGCTGGCTATGAAAACAAAATCACCACTGATTCTAAGGGCAACCACATAGCATTCTATAGCTGTGTCAAGAATCTCAATGGCAGCACCCAGATCAGCTCTGAATTACAGCACAATGGCACAAAAATTACAGACCCAACTGATATTGCCAACATCCTGGCAGATAGGTTCAGTGCTAACTTTACCCCCCTCTCACCCCCTAAAGGGCCCATATCTATACAGGAAGAATGCAGAGTCCCTGTAATCACATCTATGCAGATAAAAGCTGTACTCTCTAAAACCAAAAACACAGCATCCATGGGACCGAACAACATCCAAGGCTGCATTTTACACAAACTTCAGAATGAACTTGCTCCCCACCTAAGCACCATGTTCAGTCATAGTCTCACTTTAGGCTTTATGCCCACTGAATGGCACACAGCAACAGTTATCCCACTCCACAAAGAGGGAGCCACCACTGATCCTGGGAACTATTGCCCTATTAGCCTGACAAACCTGGTCTGCAAAGCCATGGAATGTATCATCATGGAACTCATAAACAAAGACATCGATAACCTCCAAACTCTGGACCCCACCCAGTTTGGGTTTATGAAAGGCAGATCATGCCTTCTGAACCTGATTGACTTCTTTGAGGCAGTCACCAAAGCCGTGGATGAGGGTAAGGTGGTTCACGCAGCCTATCTTGACCTTGCCAAGGCTTTCAACACCATCACCCATTCTGGAATTATAGCTAAACTCATTAAACTAGGTATAAATCCCTACATCACAAGATGGGTTGCCAACTGGCTCACTGACAGAACCCACACTGTAAAAGTTGCAGACTCTAAATCTGATTTCAAAACAGTGACAAGTGGAGTACCACAGGGTTTAGTCCTGGGACCGCTCCTGTTTGGTATCTACTTCTCTGAAGTACAGTCTAACACAAAAGGCCTCTGGCTAACAAACTTCACAGATGACTGCAAACTAGGAGCCATAGTCGAGTCCCCAAATGATGTGGACATCCTACAGAAGGACCTCATTCAGACAGATGCCTGGTGTCAGAGGCATGGCCTCAAACTCAATGCCAAAAAGTGTATTGTCATCCCCTTTGATAAAAACTCTGAACCCATAAACTACCACATAATTGGAAGTCTACTTAATGCCGAATGTGTGATAAGACACCTTGGGACCGAGGTGGACAGTAGTCTCTCCTTTGATAACCACATCACCACAGTTGTCATGAAATCCTTCTATGTGTCACACCTCATCACAAAAGGGTTCTCATCCAGAAAAAAGAGGTCATTGTTCCCCTCTACCCAGCACTCATTAGACCCATTATAGAGTACAACACCCTTTTGGAATGTACCGCACAAGATATCTGCAGCAGCTAGAAAGGCCACAGAAGTACCTCAAAAAGAGGATTACTGGCCTCAAGCAGATGTCCTACACTGACCGTCTCAAAAAACTCCAGCTTTACTCTGTAGCATATTGCCTACTCCAAGGAGATTTAGGTCTAACATATAAAGCTATGTTAAACGCAGAGCTGTTGGACATGCTACACCTAAAGAAATCCCAATCCCTCTGAGCTACATGCTCTAGGGACTTAAACCTTGTCATCACAATAAACAGGACATGCTGGAGGGATAGATTCCTGTCCCAGAGACTTCCTATACTCTGAACAAGCTACCCATCTATGTCAAGCAAAGTTCCTCATTAGCACTCTTCAAGAAAAATCTTCATGAGTGGATGGGAAATAAGAAATACACCCCGTGGATTACTTCTATGGCTCTGCTCGACAGGGGCACAGGAAATTAACTTTCTTGGGTGGCATAAGCCAAAGAACCTTGTTGACTAGGCTTATTTAGGCCCTTCAGCTGATAGCCTAGTACCTACCTATGAACCTATGAACCTATGTATAGCTTCTACCACAGATTAAGACATCTGTGAGGGATGCCTAAACTATGTTTTTTACTTTTTTTCCATAGCCAGTGCACCATGTTGCATACTGCTGAGTGGAGAGCAACTGGAAAAGGCATTAAAAAATATATATGATAAAAAAGCTGACAGTAAACTAAATGCAAGCAATGGGTATATACAGCAATATCTAGAACAAGAAGTGCATTCAAGTGGCAAAGTCATCCTTCTCACATCTCATTGCAACATCAGAAATGTACTTTGTGGAACACATTATCATGCTTGTATTTAGTGTGGACAGAATAACAATCGCATGTTGTTAGCAACAGTGACAACAGTCATGTTTTAATCAAAAACAGTATGTTATCACAAAATGTAATTAAATATGTATTCAGACCACCATCTGTAAAACTGTTAGTTAACTGGATTCGAACCATGCATCAGATGTCTTTTCTCTCTAAACTCACTGTTCCTATACCTTCTACCATGGAGAAAGTTACCTGAGTGGTGTATTTTCTTCATTGAGTACTGTCCAGAGTACTGACAGCTGCACAATGCCGCCAGGCTGATGTGTACTACATAAGGCAGCCTAAGCTAAATTTTCCACTTTTTCCTTAAGCCACAAAAGTGCATTTTGCACTGCCAAGCAGCTTGCAAAATCAGAAAGCAGTATTTATAAGAAACATTCACAAAACATTGTGGAGATAAACATTTGAAGGAACATGAAATAAATCATGAGTAGAGCTATTATTGCATTAACACTGATACATTCAGTCCTTTCACATATCCTTGCCCCATCAGTACTATCATGTATGTCTCACGATATCAGGCCTTTAGTTAATGCCATGGGAATGGAGAAGAGGACAGCGAACAGCAGGAAATGCTTTCATTTTTTCACACAGAAAACACAATTAATATTAACATCATCACTAATGACCTTACTTGAGTTTGCCACACCAAAATATTCATATGGCAAAATGAATGTAAAGATTTCTTATGACCTCCCTCAGTAAAATGATATAGGAACTATTTTTAAACCCTGCATCACATGCACTGTTTCTCTAAGATGAATAAATTTGCACATTATGCCACAGAGCTGTGTGTGTGTGTGTGTGTGTGTGTGTGTGTGTGTGTGTGTGTGTGTGTGTGTGTGTGTGTGTGTGTGTGACAGCTTAAATTTCTTTACTTGGTACTGTCCACACTGCTGAGGAAAGCACAACAATACCAGTGTTAAGTGTGCTGCTGGTGGCAGTCCAAATAAAATTTGTCAGTTTTTACCTTGGGCAGTGAACTGCTGCTCACTGCTCTGACTGCTGCCAGTTAATGCAGCACAATGCCAAATGGCAGCCAAATGATAGAGGGAAAAAAGTTGGAAACAAGCACTATAAATGTACATTTCTGATGCTTCATCAACATTTTTTTAATCTTGCAACAGGAACCATTATGGATTTGAACCCTCAAACCAGTGTACTAAGAATAATTACTCAAAAGTATTTTCTATATTTGCCACAGTCAAAGACATATTGAGAAGGAGAAAAAGTGTTTAGATGCACAGAAAATGTTACATTCTTTCACATCACACTGAAAGTACAACAGAAACAAGTTATGAATGTTGTCCTTTCTCATTTGGCAGTAAATGTCTGGATGACTGGAATATTCCCAACAGTTAGGATACCCATGTACTCACACAATATTAAACAAAAACTGAAAACACTGCAGGTTTATACTTCTCTTTCTTTATGGTACCTCATTCACATAGCTTTACTTTTTTAAGAGAAATTCTATCTCAGTTTTATTGCATATGTTAGCTGCAGCAATGCTTAATGCACTCCCTTGAATATGAACAACATTTCTTAGTAAGGTTTAATAACTGCACTCATTGTGGACAGCATTTGAATGTTAGGCCTGTCATGCCCCTAAATCTGTCAATGTACTTTTAGACATGAAATACTGATTATTCTTGCAGTGCAAAAGCATTTGCATGCAATTGTGTAGTTCCTTACACCACATTTAAATTCCTTACACTTAGTGCAGATTGTAGCATTTAGAAATGCTAATGATTTAGCCCTCATTTGCATATTCACAGTGCTCACATTGCTAATTCTGCACTATATAAAGATATTAATTTTGCTAATGCCCTTGTATCATAGTGGGGAGACTGGTTGGATCTAGGGAGCTTGATATCACTAAATAAATGCAACGTTTGTAGAATTATCTACTTTCTACATTGCTTAACTATCATAGTATGTTGCTATTTCTTACATAATGCTTTGACTGTAATATTGTAGGGTGAATTGTAATGTCCACTCAAAAACATTTTTTTTTATTTTAATGCTTTTTTCTTTATCCCTTTTTGTTTATTGTTTTTTTCATATAGCATGTTAATTATGTCTACATTATAAAAGTATGCTACAGAATGGTACCTGATCTATATTTTGTAGTTTATATTTGACTGTTATTTGCATAGATAGTTATTGCAGATGAGTGTATTATAACTTTGTACCAAAGTCTGGCTAGCAAAAGCAAAAAATTATTAAGTTTGTGATTTCTACCTGACTGTCCTCCACAGCAGTAGAGATGGTGCTTATAATAGTTGTCTTACAATTGTGCTGCTACATTGTTTTGTTATTGTTAATGCTGAAATGCATTACATAGTTACAGAAACCTTTGTTATCTACATTAGAAAACTGTTATAGAGTGTTGTAAATAGTTCATTTAGAGTATCTTTTTTTTTTTTGGGGGGGGGGGCTGTCCTAACTTGTCACTTTTAACTTTTAAATTGTTGTGTGCATGCCATCCTGTGTCTACTTTCTGTTTCTTATCATAAAGGTACATGGCACCCAGGAAGAATTTTGTACTCCACAAGCTGTCATACACTGCGCAGAAAATGAGGTCATTATCTAGGCCTGCCCTTGCTATGGAGCTTTTCTCTTAGGGAGTGGTAGTGATGACCAGTACATTTGAGAGAGGATATGGCAGCAGGTGGTCAATTAAATCAATGCTGTTTGAGGGCATGGGAGAAACTGCTCCCAGATATGACACTGAACAACTGATATGATACCCTCTGCCCACTGCAGGCCAGCTGCATTTGCCTGGAAACAGATGGCTATGGGAAATGGTCCTGCTACTGAATCATAACTAAATGAAACAGAAGAGTCCCTGTCCACTGTCGGAGATCCAGAGAGCTTGGCACAGGGTTTGCATACAATCCTTGATGCTGGTGCTGATGCGCACAATAGACCCAGAGTATCTCAAGCAGAACTTCCAGGTATGCCAAATGCATGTGTCATTGTTATATCTTTATGTGTGCATATCTTATATCTCTGATATATATAGAGCCAGTGTAACATGTGACAAAAATGACACAGCAATAGAGACCTAGAGGAGGGTTTTTGTTGGGTGTGGGGGGGGAAGTCAAACTGTTCATTAAATTTTTGTATGAGAACATTCTTATACTTCATGGGTAAAATGGATTGTTTCTTTTTCTTGTTCTATATGCATTGTGAAACTTATCAGCCTTCCTTGCCTTCTCTTCCTCACATACAGGGACATCTGGATTGCAGGCTGCTTATCCACCTGCATATGGTATGCACACATTTGTTTATTGTTATTGTTATTTATAAATAGATTCAGGTCTAAATAAGAGTAAAATTTGTGTTTCTTTAGCATGCTAGAGTTTAACATAACTTTAATTTAAGAAAAATATATGATCAATTATATTCTCCATTTCTCTGTCTGTTATGTTTATTGCTTATTATAACATGTAATCTCAAGAGTGGCACTGTGGAACTCCTACCACCTGATGTCAGAGTATTGGTAGCCTCTGATGATGATGATGATGGTGATGAATAGGCACAATCTGGGGGTGCAGAGGGTCAGTCGGACAGTGAGCTAGTGGCTTCCATATCCCCTACCCATATTTTGAACACAGTCACTTTGCCTATGCAATCCCATGACATGGAAATCTCAAACATAGTATAGGTTGACGGTGATACAGTTGGTGAGAGTAGTGTGGTTACTCCAGTGACAGACCTGGTTGCTTCTCCCCTTAGTCATCATGAGGGCAAGGTGCAATACAGGAGGGTTGGTAGAGGTGCTTGGGGGAGGCCTGCTATCCACCCTCCTCATGATGCCGGTATGTTATTAGCTGCCACCAGATGTACGTGTAAGGTTGTAGTGGAAGGACAGGCATGTTCTACCCAGGCCTCAGAAAAGATAATGCAAGTACGAAACATCATGAATTCTAACATTAGTGACTCTTTGACCCATGTAGGTAATTCCTTGCACAGGATAAATAACACACTGGATCAGACAGTGTCTGTGATGGAACATCTGTTAATAGAGGGTGAGTGGAAATGGTGGGCATCCATGTGGTCAGAGAGCCACTAGATCTTCATGAAAAAAATATTTCACTTTCCCATACCACCTCACACACAAGCAATCTATCTAAACAGTACTGTTAAGTGTTATATAGCTGTTGTTACTGGCCCTGAAAACTGTATACCCATATAGATGCACGTGTCTCTTACCTGCACAGTCATAAAGTACGGGTTGTGGAGTTTGACAGGCATCAGTTTTCTTATATATATGTGCATGGAACCATGCACTTTGATGTAGGTAGTGATTGTGTGTGCTGTCGTTTTCCTCTTAGCCAGAGCCAGGGCATACTGTGCACACTTCCTTCTGCCATCAGTATCTCCAACTGGTGGATTTCCATCAGAATCCTGTCAGTATCTGCTGCTGTTGGCCCTGCCAACGGTCCTTGAAACTGTGGTCCTGTCCTTGTTGAAGCTGTTTCCTGAGAATCATATCATTTAATATGGCAGACACTGTAAACATTTTGGCAGAAGTGTCAGGGTCATTCTAAACTCATGTTCTGTGATATTCCCAATTTGAGTATGGGCTTCACTGTATCCTTGCTCAGTTAAGTTCTGTGCATTTCTCATGGGTTTCATGAGCCAGGGTTGAAGTGCATAATCTGCATCTCTTACTAGATGCCTTTGAAGAAAGTCACCCCTAACAAACCTGATGTACAGCTCACAGGTGTGCCATATATTTCAGTCATGGAAACTACCTGGGTTACCTGCACAGACATTGTTGATGATCCTTTGGGAATTACACATAACTAGAGTGAAAACATTTTCTTTAGATGTACCTCCTTCCCTGTTCCACAGGTTGAGCTTTTATTTCTTTGTGTGTGTAATCAATGGCCCACAATATTTCAGGGAATTGAGCTACTGCATACAATTTCTGCAATGTACTTGCTCTGTCCTATGAGGTGCATAAAAAATAGATATGCTCCCTTAAATATCATAGCATTGCATTTAAAAACTGATGTAATATTCTAAAGGCAGGTACCTGTGACACCCCTAATATATCCCTTGTGGGTCTCTGGAAAATACCAGTAGCCAGTATACTTAATGCTACGCATAGCTTTGTTTCCACTGGGTGAGTTCTCCATGATTTCTTGGGGCCTTAGGAGGGGGTGGCAGAGGTCACATTGTTCCATCAGTGTTTCTCAATCTACCCTGTAAGTCTCACCAGTTTATGTGTCACACAGTCCATGATAAGTCAAATGGGTTTTAAACACCCTTCTTCTTGCCTGAGGTCTGTCAGCAGCAGCGGCAGCACCCTGATCTAAAGCCTCTAGTACATGCAACATAACAATAACAGCAACAACCCCTAACATGCTTTTTCCCCTAAATGTAATTGTGCTGTATTCCAAATGGTTTTGTTGTACAGGGCAAAAGCCTACAATGAGTGTACATGATTGCTTTATAACTTTCTGGATAGCTCTACCATATTGGATTGGGTAAATAGCATGCACTTTGGCTCTTTATGCTGTCATTGTCATATTCTGCCATTTTCCTTTGTTTGGTGGTGAATACCAAATAGCTTATTATTGTGTAGCTGTTAATGAATCCAGCCGGTTGTATGTCCACAGATAACAGTGATGGTATTTTCACACACACACACACACATGCACATTCCCTCATCCATGCACTTGCTCTCACTCTGTGTCACTCACTGTAGTATTTCATAGTTAGCTGTACTGTAAATAATACTGAAAACAAAAAGAAAGAAAGAAATAAGACTGTGCTCTGAAAAGTCAGGTCATTGGGATAAATTAGAGATATTAATAGAGAAATATAACAGGAGCTAAATTGAAGATTTAGAAAAGGGCACAAGGAGAAAAAATACTCTCTTCGTTAAAAAAACTTTTTTATATCACAGGTTTAGCACATTCATTCATCTCTGGTCATTCAGAGACTTCTTCATAACATAAAACTATTATAAAACGCATATTTTAGACGATATATTGGTGAATTTGTAGAGTACATTAATGGTTCTACTACCTTTCTGAAGTTTTCACACAGTATTGGTCACGGTGAGATTTCTTATTTAGCTGTCAAATTAGTTAAGAATGCCTCTTTAAAAGTTTTTACACCTGAAATGTTCATAAAGGAAACACACTCTAACAGTTGCCTACATTTTGATAGTTCACATCCCTACAAGCAGAAAAAGGCTGTTGTTAAGGGGCAATTTGTAAGGGCTGCCCATATGGTGACTTTATTTGAAGCTTTTTTGAATGAATGTGACCTACTTAAGAGTATGTTCCTAAAAAGAGGGTACCCTAGTAATTTGATTAACGAGGTTATGGTAGATGTAATTAATAAAAGAGAGAGGGGCCATTTCAGACCTTTGCTTTCCTGCTTCCAGTCAGAGATGGCTGTTTTGGGGCACTCCTTGGATAGTGATGTTAATGTAAATAATAATGGGTCTATAAATGATCATTTTATTGTGAGGAATGATCAATTTCAGTATGCTTTCATCACATCAACAACAAGACTAGTAAACAGATTGCTAATGTATTATTCAAAAATTGGGTTATTGTTTCTAATAATAAAGACATTAGACATTCTGTTGGTGAAAAACCCAATATCGTGTATTGCAAAGGTAGGTGTCTTAAGAGTATTTTAGGGAATAATTACAAAGAGCCGCCTAAAGGTGTTATGAAAAAATGTGGTTCTTGTAACTATTGCCCTTATATTTTGGAAGGTTCATCATTCAGTATAAATAATGTTGTGGTAAAATTAAATAAGAAATGCACCTGTCATACAGAAAGGGTTATTTATTGTGCATTCTGTATAGTCTGTCCATGTTTTTCTATCAGAAAAACTGAGAGGAAATTGAAAAAAATGGATGAACATTTAAGGGTCATTGGGTTAAAACAGACACAAATGCTGTAGCTAAGCACTGCATGGAGTTTAATGGACATTTTTTTTTTAATTTGAAGTTATAAAAGTTCTTGATGTGGGCATCAGAGGTGGTCCATGGACATTACACTTAGAAAATACAGGAAGCTTTATTGTAAATTAGAGTAAATCCCACACAATGGCCTGGTATTAATGATTCCATGTCTATTTCATGCTTTTTGAAATTAAAAGCTTTGGAGGGATAGACCATATATGGTATGTTATATTCAAACAATTTTAATTAAACTATTAGATAATATACATGAGGTTATTGTTATATATGTATGCATAACATTTTATATCATATTTGTAATTTTTTGTATGTTTTTATATTTATTGGATGGGTACTCATTTATACAAAATGTGCCATCTACTGGCAATATCTACTGAACTACTTTATTAGAGTTGTACTTTTTTTAGCTTTGGTTTCTTTAAGATTTAATTGTTAATTGGCTTCTTTTATTGTCCATTGGTTCTGGATAAGGGGGTGTGTTTCATATATCTCTTAAAAGATTTTTATAATAGTTTTATGTTCTGAAGAAGTCTCTGAATGATCAGAGACAAAAGCGCTAAACTTGTGATATAATAAATTGTGTTTTTAACAAAGCAAGCATTTTTTCTCCTTGTGCCCTTTTCTTCATTTTGTTTTTTTTTTTGTTCGTGGTGTATTCAGTAAATTGAAGATTTGCCTAAACTAATTTATATTTACATGCACTGTCGATTGACGCCGAATGTATTAGAAATGACATCCTTTCTTTGTATGTATTGTATATGTAACATTAAAATCTGTAAACATTTTGAAACAAAACACAGATTTATATTTAGCTCTTTATTGATTAATATGACATATATATTATTTATTGATCATAATACACTTAATGAATGTACAGATTGACAAAATTAGGATCCTAATGAAAAATATATTTTAAATCAAATCGAATGGAGGTAGGAAACTTCTGCATATGTCATTTGAAGTATCAGAAACGATGGGACAGATTCATGAATGCATATTTAGTGCAGCTAACGTGTGCATTTATTTAATATTTAGTAAACAGCCCTGCTCAAAACAAGGGTAAAGAGTAGAATATGCTAAATAAAGTATACTTAGCTGAACTACATATTAATTAACCAATCCAACATAGCAGAACTATGCTGTGGCCTATAAAGCAATTGTGTACACTCAGTAAAGCCATTTGCCCTGAAATTCAAAACTATTTGGACTACAGTCATGATTTCATTTACAAAAAAAAAAAAACATGTTATGGGTTGTTTGTTGCCGTCATTAACCTGTAAATGGAACAGATTTTAAATAAAGGTGCTTGTACTACCAGACCTCAGCCTAGAAGGGTGCACAGACTTTGGTTGACTAATTATTATGGACTGCATGACACAAAAACTGTAATGCAATACTGGGTGGAGAAGGAAAAACTACAGGAAATAAGCAGCCTCTGCCACCCTCACCTGAAATTGTGGAGAACCGCACAAAGAATGTTGGAGCTCAATGCCAGGAAAACTAGAAAAAATATTTCATTTCAAAGTTAAAAAATTTTTTTATTTGCCCAAAGTTTTCAGGAATTTACCCTTTATCAATGCAAGTTACTTGGTTATTTTATTTATTTTTTTCCTTTTGCATTTGTGCAACACTTGACAACATGCAAACATAGTTAACGGATGAAGGAAAAAATGAACAATTTTGAGCTTCCTTCTGTAGGGCAAATGAGCCTGCTGTTTGTGTGGGACCATCATCAGTTTCGACAGTACTCAGTAAAGAAAATGCATTTGTCAGCTAATTTTCTCTGAGGCACAAGGTTTATGTGCATTAAGTTTAGAGAAGAAGACAGAATATGCTGGGTTTCAATTCAGTTTACAGATAGTTTTATAGAAGTGGGTTTGAATACATTTCGACACACAGTTTGGTATATGAATATGTTGTTAACTAAAGTCCTGATAATGTGTGACAGAGAGTAAATTTCTGATGTTGCAATGACATGTGAGAAGGATGAATGTGTCAGTGTAATGCACTTCTTGCTCTGGTCAAAGTCAAAGTCAAAATAAACTTTATTGTCACTTAGACACCACAAGTGAAGTCTAAATGGAATTGCATGCATCATGATCGAATTGAGAAGACACATACATACAATTACACATGCTTAGAAGAGACACATATACATACATACAATTACTTATGTATCCGACCTAACATTTACCGTTCTCTTACACAGTTATATAGAAAGTTATATTATTACTTACTACTATTATTCCATATAGGTATAATATT
The DNA here is from genome assembly GCF_019279795.1 of Protopterus annectens. Taxonomy (NCBI): domain Eukaryota; kingdom Metazoa; phylum Chordata; order Ceratodontiformes; family Protopteridae; genus Protopterus; species Protopterus annectens. The sequence goes on from NC_056725.1 coordinate 277,844,052, forward strand.
GATGAGCCTTCTTTACTGTGTGACTGGTATTTTCTGACCAAGAAAGATCCTCTGCTGTACAGACCCTCAGGAATTTTGTATTCTTTACCCCTTTCACTACCTCCCCATTTATCATGAGAGGAGAGTGAGTTGGTTGTGCTCTCCTGAAGTCTACTATCATCCCCCTAGTTTTGCTGACATTGAGGTCAGGATTATACCAGTCAGAGAATTCACTTCTTCCCTGTAAGCTTTTCTTATCCTTTGTTGATGAGGCCCACAACTGTAGTGTCGTCCACAAACGTAATGATCTGGTTGGTGTTACATCTGGCTTTACAGTTGTGGGTCAAGACAGTAATCAATAGCAGGCTTAGCACACAGCCCTGAAGTACTCCTGTGCTGATAGTGATGCTCTGTGAGGAATTCTTGCCCTCACATACTCTTTGGAGTCCTCCAGTCAGAACATCCAGGATCCAGCTGCACATGGTTATTAACACCTAGGTGGACATGCTTTTCTATTATCTGTTGTGGGATCACTGTATTGAATGCTGAACTGAAATCAATAAACAGCATTCTGACATAACCATCCTTATTTTCTAAGTGTGCCATTGTGAGATGCATTGCAACAGAAATGGCATCTGCCATGGAGTGGTTAGCATGGTGTGCAAACTGAAGTGGATCAACTGCTGTTGGAAGGTCAGGTGTTTTTTGACCAATGTTTCAAAGCTTTATATGATGATGGATGTGAGGGCCACAGGTCTAAAATCATTAAGACTAGAGGGAGTGGATTTCGTCAGTAGTGGTATAATGTTTGTGTTTTTAAAGCACTTGGATACCTTTGCTTGGCTGAGGGAGACATTAAATATATCCATCAGTACAGTACTTAGTTGCTCAGCACAATCCTTTATGACCTTACCCAGTATGTTGTCTGGCCCGGCATCCTTTCTTGGAATCACTAGACACAGGGTCTTTTTCACCTCAGCTTGATTTAGAATGAGCACTTCATTGCCTGGGTCTGTAGGGAGTAACAATGTCTTGGAGCATTTCTTCTCCTCAAATCTGCTGTAGAAGGTGCTCAGCCTATCCAGGAATTCTGCACTGTCCTCACATTGAACTGATGTTAGTTTGTATTCTGTTATGGTTTTTATTCCCTGCCACATACTCCTGGAGATCCTCATGTCGGTGACATGGTGTTGCCCTTTTTTTGCATATGCCCTCTTTGCCTTCCTTATCCCTCCCTTTAGATTTGCCCTTGCTACACTAAGATAATCTTTGTCATTCATCTTGAATGCCACATTGCATTCATTTACAAGCTGGTATACTTTGTCTGCTAGACATGGATTTTGGTTTGCTCTCATGATGATGTTTTTATTCACCATCATGTCTTCTTCATATTTAGATATATATTCCACCACTCTTTCTGTGCATTTGTTGAAGCTAATATGTTGGTCAACTGTGAATCCTCTTTAAATATGTTGCAGTTTGTGTTCTCTGAAGCAATCTTGGATTGCTGTGATTGCACTCTCTGGCCATACCCTTGGATTCCTGTGATTGCCCACAATGGCCATACCCTTGGATTGCTGTGATTGCACCCTCTGGCTATACCCTTGGAATGCTGTGATTGCAAGCTCTGGCCATACCCTTGGATTGCTGTGATTGCACCCTCTGGCCATACCCTTGGATTGCTGTGATTGAACCCTTTGGCCATACCCTTGGATTGCTGTGATTGTACCCTCTGGCCATACCCTTGGATTGCTGTGATTGCACACTTTGGCCATACCCTTGGATTGCAGTAGTTGCACCCTCTGGCCATACCTTGACTTCCTTCATAGTGAGCTTTTCCCTGATTAGTGCTGTTTTATATACTGGAATTAACATAATGGTAATGTGGTCTGACCCACCCAAGTGCGGATATTGCACAGCTTTATATCCCAACTTAATATTGGTCTATACTCATACAGTGTATACTATATATGGTATATACTATATGGTCATTCAAAAATATACCCTTCAATTGTTTTATTTTCCTTTACATTTTTTATGTTTTTTTATGCCTTTTGCATTTGTGTGTTTCTCAGCAGTATGCAACATCGCTTCACAGCCAAAGGAAAAAAAAGTGAAAATTGTAATTTGGGCTGTCTTTGTAGCACAAACAAGGTTGGTGCTGCTGCTCAACTATCAGCACTTTGGATAGAGATGAGTGAAGAAAATCCACCTGGTAGCTAATTTGCTCTGTGGTACAAGGTGTAAGTGCAGTGATCTTAGATAAAGAAGACAGGTGATGGATAGTTTGCGTAAATATCTTTTTTTCTCTTCTGTACAGCTTCAGAAGAGATGGCAGAAAACTATAAATCACATCATTAGAGAATAAAGCCATAGTGTTTATGGGGTAAGTTTGTAACAGGGTGGATTGCAAGGTAGATAAGTATGTTCAGTCCATCACTCTATACCATGTTGAACAGGTATACCTAAACGTTTACATCAATTATACATGCCTGCTTCAATATCTCATATTACTTGCATTAGGTAATGAGTACACCAGCTTAATTGTGTGTGGGTTCAATACGCAGAAACAGATTTTAAATTTTATTACAAGATATTATTTATAAAATATTAACTACAATACAGCATGGCATTAACAAATACATTTTTGCAATTGTAATTCTCAACTTTAAAAGCATGGATCCAGTATGGCATAGTTAAATAAATGTTTAATTTTTTGTCATATCATATAATTGTGAGTGATTTTATGACATATTAATGCCTTTCCATCATATCTGAATATGGTAAAGGTGCACATATGTATTTATCTCATTTAAGTATTGAAGTAAAAAAAAATAATGTGACATGCTATTGATCTAATTCTCTCTTTTTATCTGCCCCACCCTATGTCATATACATGTTTTTTTAATACATTGTTGTTAAAAAAATGAACATTACCTCAGGGAGCTAGAGTAAACAGTGCAGCTTGGCCCACCATACCTCCACAAGAGGCTGCAGTGGCACCACCACAGACTACATACACCCAGCATATCTGGGTTGCAACCTGTCAGTGTTGTGTCTACAACTTCTGTCCTGTCTGCTCCATCTGCGTCAGGTGGCTCTGTTCTATCTGCTTCTGCAGTGGTACCATCTGGGAGCAGTACTAGTGGAAATGGTGATTTCTCTCACCCATCAGGAGCTCCATGGCTAGTGAAAGACATAATAGAGAGGGACCTCACTGCACAAATCAGCAGGGTTTAAACAGTCCTTTTTCATATTGCCAGACTGATGCTATGTCCGGCACTGACCCAAGTAAGTAATACAGGAAACAGTGATGACAGTTCTGAGGGAGAGGACTAGATTCTCATTATTCACAAGCTGGCCATGGATGCACCTCCAATTTTCCTACCTATCTGCAATCATAGTAACCCCTGACCTTTTGTTTGCATCATCATCTGCCTTTTATGTCCTGTATGTCTGAACTTGCTACTTAACCTACCCTACCTACCTGATGTTCTCATTCCTAAGCACATTTCCCAACATTATTCTCTCTAAAAATATGGGCAACATGGTTGACAATAAAATCTATTCCCGTACATAGTTCTTAACTTTGCCTATGTGTCATCTTAGCACACTTGGTCCAGTTAGCTGTACTACATTATTCTGTTGTTGTCACCTATCCCCAGTGAGGTGGCTCTCCAAAGTCATAAAATGTTGTATACAATTCTACATTTATGTTGTGAAGACGTGGATAGCTATGGTGCTCTCCCCGCACCATCCTGCAAATTCCTGTATTCTTTCCCCTGTGTACTTCCCCCTCCTTGTCCCCCATTTTCACCACTGTCCTATCAATATCCTTTTCATACATTTAATCTGGACAAAATACAACAATGCACAAAAGAAAACACACAAGGCTGAAATTGGCCTATCAATAAAACCCTCACCTTTTATTTGCAGCAATTGTGCAGAGCTTTTCATCACACACCATGCTGAGTGATGATAAATGCCATTTCACGTTCTATGGCAAAAATTGGTGAGCTTTTGCTATTGTTCACAGAAAGTCCAGTTACCTTCATACAAATGTGCTTTAATCTGTTGCACAATTGGAAAACAGAGTAAAGGCACTACTCTGAAACAGTCAAGCTTAACAGTTCTTAGGCTGCTGGATGTAAGAAACTAGAAGTTTCTATGTTGTGCAGTGAGATTATTCTCCTTTTTGTAGACTAATGCATTTGCACAGTGTCAAGGGTTTGATTACAGCTATATGGCAAGTCTTTATTTCATGTCATTATATATTTCTTTTATATGGTTAAATGCAAATATCTGTATTTATTTCCATTTACAACATTTCATGAACATAGTAGTTGAATAGTGCGGCAAGAAATCATTTGCCAAAATATTCCATCCCCAACAGATAGAATTATTAAACCCCCATCCTGTTTATGTCTTAGTCTTGTTTCTACTCTTCTATCCCTTCTTTATACCTGTAGAAAGCATTTCATTGGACAGAGCATGACAGAGTAATAATGAGGAAACACAAGTGTAACACACCATAAATATGGTAGTAAATGTCCTATAAACAAAACTCATGGCATTTCTCTCTCCATCTCTCTCTCTGTGCCCCTCCTGTCTTGGTAAGTTGACACTATCCCTTCATTTGTGTTATTTAAAATGTGTTTATTGGAGGTTCCTGTGAAGGCTGCCAGCCTGGCTAGCTAGAATTTTGTAAATAATTCTGTTATTTGTGAATAGTAATATGGCTTGTATGCTTGTCTTACGAATGTAAGAAAACTATATTTTATGTTAAACTATATGTTATGTGCTGAGCATCAAGAATGTAACCACAGTGTACCCTACTAGTAAAGAACAGAGTTAACTTACAAACTCTAAGAAAAATAAGTGAATTGTTTATGATGGTGTGTATCTCAGCTAGGAGACAGAATGTCTGCAGCTAGAAATTCTTTATATTGTCTTGAAACAGAAATAATTACAGGTTTCAAAGGTAAAAGTGAGTAACTGTTTTACGACTTCCATTTCCAGGCAAACTTCTAAGAGATAATTATTTTTGACACAGAGGTGATAAAATTTTAAGCTTCTGTTAGCCTGAAAACTGAAGTCAGAGGTGTCAAATAGTGATGTCATCCAAGTAACCCAGCAGTAATGTGTAGTATTAATTTAAGAACTATCTCTCAGAAAAAGTATGTGCATTTTATATTTGTCTTTGGACCTAGAAACATTCTCTCATCAGCACTTCTCATCTGTATTTGCCTGGCTCTGTAAGTAAGTAATTTAGGGCATAATATATCTTAGATATAGATAGGAATACAGTTAAGATTAGCTTAGATGTTGTCTGTATTTATTTGAGACTGTTCTGCAATGGTGTTTAGAAACATTTCCTGTGATTCTGAACTCTTTTGTCACTGTGTTGAGTTATTGAAAATTGTCTTGTGCTTTTATTATTTATTATTAAATATATTTAAACCTTTTAATTGTGGATAATTTGTTAAAGATCTACTTGCATATGCATTTGCTGACACTGTATTGGTCACTCCTAAATAACCTTGCTGTTGGTCACACTTACCATTTGGATAATAGTACATTACACAGTAGAACTGGTCATCCTTTGGTAAGGCCTTATAGTACTACCTTAGAGTCTGGGCAGAAGGGGGAATAGCTACTGAATCTGAGCCAGCCTTTCCCAGGAGTGTCTGTGTGTTTGTATACAAATTAAATCTCAACGTATGTGTGCGTGTGTGTCAGCTACTTGGGCAGGGAAATGAAGCACTGGTTGGACAGAGAGGGTACTGAAGGTTTTGGCTTGACCACTCCCTTGAGATCTTAACCCTATAGGTATGCCAGTGGGGAGTCTTATTGGGGATCTAGAGAGAGAGGGAGAAAGCAGCCCCAGAGTGACTGTGATATTGTGTGCATTTAAGGGAAATTGTACTTTACTGTGTGTGTACTTGTCATCCTCCCAATGTGCATGTCCCTCACTGGTGTTAGTGTTGAGGAGTGAGGCTCCTTGATTACTCAGCTAGTACAGAGGTGTCATATATTAATTGGTTGATAGTGGTGAATTAGCCACATCACATATTAATTGGCTTGCTGTGGTGTGGATATTGAATTCCTGTAGTTTGTATACAGTGATCACTGAAGGTGCTTGTACTCAATATCAGCCATGCAGTGAACATTCAGAGTTCATATCACAATTGTTTTATTTCTTTTGTTAGCTTAGTTAGTCAGGGAGAGCAGGCAAGCATTTCAGCAGAGGAGTATGGAAAGCTGACAAGGAGCAAGTTTGGCTTAGATGTGCCAGGCGAAAGGACTGGTGCATTCCAACCTGACTATAGCAGACATGATTGCAGCTTTAGTCACAGCTGCATCAGAGAATAAGAACCAGGAAGACATTCAGACTGGCTGTGGAGATGTACAACACTCAGAAAATGGACAGCTCAACCTTTCCACAGAGGAATTAAAAATCCATCTGGAGTTAAAGAGACCAGTTGGAGGCCAAACATTTGGAAATAAAAGCAGCAGAGAGACTGAAGGATCTAGAGACAGAGGAAAATAAGAAATGGTGATGCCTGGATGCTGAGGAGAAGGAGAGGCAGAGGCAACATAAAAATGAGATGCCGACTCTTCGCCATAGTCATGGAGGTAATGGGAAAAGAAGTAACTGAACCCTAGAAGCAACAAAATTCAGTAAATGTCTTTCACAATTTACAGATGGGGATAATTTTGATAGTTTCATTCATATGTTTGAGAGGGTATGTAAACAGTATGATGTTGACCAAGGGCTCTGGCTATGGTTCCTGAACCCATTACTCCATGGTAAGGCTGTAACTGTTCTTTCTAAACTGTCTGATAATGACTGCTTAAATTATAATGTTGTAAAGTACTGTTTCCTAGAATTTTTTAAGTTAACACCTGAATCTTATAGGAAAAACTTTGGTGAGCATTGACGCAAGGTAGATAAAAGTGTGTGTGAATATGTTGCTGAACTAAGCACTTATTTTTGTAGGTGGGTGAGTGGATGTCAGGTCACCACTTTTGAAGGGCTGGCAGACATTTTGTTGAGGAAACAAGTCCTTAGCACTTTGCCTGAGGACATGAGGATCTGGTTAGATGATAGACAATGTGCTACTTTAAATGAGTGGGGGGAGAAGGGAGGCCTATACCTAGCAAGCAGGGCATCAATGCACAGGAAAGGGACACCCATTTCTGCTCATGGTTCTAAGAAAACCCATGATGGGCAGCCTAGACTGCCCCAACAGAGTCTGCCAACAGAGTCTGTCAGTGGCAGGGGGAAGCCACTAGTCCAGGTACATGTCCAGGAGTTAGGGTTAAATGTTTTAAAGGCAACCAGTGGGGCCATGTAGCATATAGATATCCATGGAGGCAAATTGGGGAAGAAAAGGTGGGAGACCCAGTAAGTGGAAATGACAAAATGCCAACAGTAGTTTGTCTTGAGACAACATGAGTACCAAACTACCACCCTGCAGATGTCCTGATAGGGAATGATTTTGGTAATGCAGTTACACACAGTTAGGCTTGGAGACAAGCATGTGGTCTGGTAGCCTGGGGGAGACCTAGACAGACCACACACACTTGCAGCCAAGACTGTTGAGGTGGTTACTTCAGGGACTGAGCTACCCTGTAGCAGTGAGACTGAAAGTGAGCCACAGTTGCTTGTGGGTACTGATGTTCCCTTGGCCAGACTGACTGCAAGGGCAGAGGTGAGTAGAAGTACCCAGGCTGGCAGTGAGGCACCACTGTCAGAGGATACCAGACTTCTTGTGGAAGGGGAGCTGGGAAGGGTTACTAAGAGACAGTTGAGACAGGCTCAGCTCACAGACCCTACATTACAAGGTCTGAGAGAGGTAGCTAGTGAGGAACCTGATTTCCAAGGGAAAGGGGAATCTGTACACTGGGACAAGGGGTTACTGTATAGAGAGTGGACCCCTGAGGGAGGGCTAGAGGGTAAAATAGTACAGCAGTTGGTAGTGCCCACAACCTGCCATCTGGCACTTCTAGCCATAGCCCATGATATTCCCTTTGCAGGTCATATCAACATAAAACATACAAAGATATGTATTATGCAGAACTTCTATTGACCTGGGGTTTCTAGAGATGTAACGGGGTAGTGCAAGACCTGTGAGCAGTGCCAAAATGTAGGCAAGGCAGGAGACAAGAAGAAAGCACCTTTTATACCTTTGCCTGTGACTGAAGAGCAATTTTGGAGGTAGCTATGGATATTGTGGGGCCTCTGAGTACCCCAGGTTCCACAAGGAAAAAGTATACCCTAGTGGGAGTAGATTATGATACCAGATACCTTGATGCAGTGGCTCTGTCCTCCATTGAGGCAGAAAAGGTGGCAAATGCTTAGAGATTTTCAGCAGGGCAGGTTTCCCAAAAGAAATACTGACTAACAGTGGTGCCAATTTCATGTCAGACCTGCTGGCTTGTCTGTGGAAGTACTGTGGGGTGAAACACCTAAGGACAACCCCCACCATCCCCAGACTAATGGCCTTATAAAGAGGTTAAACTCTACATTCAAGATTATGCTACAGGCATTTGTAGACCAGTTTAAGAGGAACTTGGAAAAATATTTGCCCATCTGTTGTTTATTTACAGAGAGGTTTCCCAGAAATCCACAGGTGTTTTACCCTTTGAGTTGCTATATGGGCATAGGTTGAGAGGACCTCTAGATTTAATTCAAAATGAGTAGGAGGGTGAGTGTGAATCCCACAAGCAGTCTGTTGTGGCATATGTCTTAAACCTCAGGACAAGGCTCAAGGAACTCATGGGCTTGGCCCAGGAGAACCTGACAGAAGTTCAAAAGTAGAAAAATGTCTGGTATGACAGGAAAGCTCAAGCTAGAGAGTATGCTGTAGGGCAGCAGGTTATGGTTCTCATTCCTGTCAGTCACAACAAGCTGCAGGCAGCTTGGTAGGGATCCTACAAGGTGGTAAGGAAGGTCAGTGATGTTAACTAGATGGTAGAACTGCTAGCCAGGAGGCAGGGGTACAAATTGTACCATGTTAACATGATGAAACCTTACCATGATAGAGAGGCTCTTGTGCTGAGTATTTGCGGTGAATGGCAGGAGGAGTCTGAGGGGGATCTGGTGACTGATCTCCTCAGTGAGGCTCAGACTGACACCTCAGTGGAAGGCGTAGCAATGTCCCAGCAGTTATCCCCTACCCAGGTTCGAGAAGTCCAAGCAGTGTTACAAGAGTTTGGGGACATGTTCACTGGGAAACCAGGGTGCACCCACCTGGTGCAGCAGCATGTGGATACAAGACCCCAAAGACCTATTAAGCAGGTGCATGAGAGAGTCAAACAGACTCTGAGGGAGGACATACAGGAAATGTTGGAACTAGGAGTAATTCAGGAGTCCATCAGTCCCTGGGCCGCCCCAGTGGTGCTGGTACCAAAGAAGGATGGCAGCACCAGTTACTGTGTAGACTACAAGAAATTAAATAGTCACACAGTGTCAAATGCTTAACCCAGGCCTAGAACAGACAAAGTCCTAGAGCAGCTGGGTGGGGCTAAGTATCTTACCACCACTGATATTACCAAGGGTTACTTGCAGGTGCCCTTGACTTCCATTGCTAGAGAGAGGTCAGCGTTTGTGACTCCGTTGGCTTATATGAGTTCATAAAGATGCCCTTTTTGATGAAAAATGCCCCAGTGACTTTCCAGGCTGGTAGATAATATCCTAGCAGGAGTAGGAGATGTTGCCCTTGATGATTTTGAAATCTACAGCCATTCCTGGCAAGAGCACCTTCAGCATGTCAGGGAGAAGCTGGGCAGACTACAGAGGGCAGGGTTGACTATTAAGCTCAGCAAATGTCAGGTGGGTATGACAGATGTCTCCTACCTAGGACATAGAGTGGGGAGTGGTAAGATCAGGCCAAAACCTGCCAAAGTGGAAGCCATTCAGGCATGACCTGCCCCTGTTACCAAAAAGCATGTGAGGGAATTCTTAGGGACAGCAGGATACTACAGAAAGTTTGTCCCCAATTATAGTGTCATAGCTGCTCCCCTCACAGACCTGACAAGGAAAAACAGGCCAGATAAGGTAGTGTGGACCTCAGCATGTGAACAGGCATTCCAGAAGCTTAAAAAAGCTTTGGGAGGGCCTCTGTGTTAGCCAGTCCAGATTACAACAAAGAATTTGTTGTGCAGGTGGATGCTCCAAACCATGGGGTGGGGGCTGTACTTAGCCATATTTCTTCAGAGGGAGAACAGCACCCAGTGGTTTATCTCAGTTGTAGTCTCCAACACAGGGAGGAATGCTATGCAGATGTAGAAAAGGAATGTCTAGCCATAGTGTGGGCACTGCAGAAGCTTCAGCCTTATCTGTATGGAAGGAAATTCATTATAGTTACAGACCACAATCCTCTAACTTAGCTACACTGAGTCAGCCAGCAAAATGCCAAGTTACTAAGGTGGAGCCTAGGGTTGCAAGCATGTGATATGACAGTGCAGCACCACAATGGGGTTAACAATGTCAACACAGATGGGCTCACAAGACAGGGAATGGGGTAAGGTATTCACATTTAGGCTCAACCCTCTCAAGCAACATTTCTCAAGGGTGACTTGAAAAACTAGCTCGAGTTTTCACAGGGGGAGGGGGGGGGGGATTGTGAAGGCTGCCAGCCCAGCTACCTGGAATTTTGTAAATAATTCTATGTTATTTGTGAACAGTAATATGATTTGTATGCTTGTCTTACAAATGTAAAAAAACTATATGTTATGTTAAACTGCATGTTATATGCTGATCATCAAGAATGTAACCACAGTGTGCCCTACTGGAAAAGAACAGAGTTAACTTACAAACTCTAAGAAAAAGAATGAATTGCTTACAATGGTATTTATCTCAGCTAGGAGACAGAATGTCTGCAGCTAGATTTTTTTTCTATTGTCTGGAAATAGAAATAATTACAGGTTTTAAAGGTAAAAGCGTGTAACTCTTTTATGACTTCCATGTCCAGGCATACTTCTAAGAGATAATTATTTTTGACACAGAGGTGCTAAAATTTTAAGTTTCTGTTAGCCTGGAAACTGAAGGCAGAGGTGTCACATAGTGATGTCATCCAGCTAACCCAGCAGTAATGTGTATTACTAATTTAAGAACTATCTCAGAAAAAGTCTGTGCATTTTGTATTTGTCTTTGGACCTAGAAACATTTTCTCATCAATGCTTCTCATCTGTATTTGCCTGGCTCTGTAAGTTAGTAATTTAGGGCATATCTCTTAGATATAGATAGGAATACAGTAAAGTTTAGAGGTGGTACTACCTTATAGGTTAGGCAGAAGTGGGCATAGCTAGTGAACCTGTGCCAGCCTTCCTCAGGGGTGTCTGTGTGTTTGTTTGTAAATTAAATCTCAAAGTGTGTGTGTGTGTGTGTGTGTGTGTGTGTGTGTGTGTGTGTGTGTGTGTGTGTGTGTGTGTGTGTGTGTGTGTGTGTGTGTGTGTGTGTGTGTGTGTCAGCTACTTGGCCAGGGACACAAAGCACTGGTTGGACAGAGAGGGTGCTGGAGGTTTTGGCTTGACCACTCGGCTGAGATCTTAACCCTATAGCTGTGCCAGTGGGGAATCTCACTGGGGATCTGGAGAGAGATGGAGAAACCAGCCCCAGACTGACTGTGATCTCTGTGTGCTCTTAAGGGAAATTATACTTTACTGTGTGTGTACTTGTCATCCTCCCAATGTGCACATCCCTCACTGGTGTTAGTGGTGAGGATTTAGGGTCCTTGATCTTGTTTCTACTCTCCTACCCCTTCTTTATCCCTGTAGAAAGCATTTCATTGGATAGAGCATGACAGAGTAATAATGAGGAAACACTTAAGTGTAACCCACCATAAAGATGGTCATAAATGTCCTATAAACAAAACTCATGGCATTTCTCTCTCCATCTATCTCTCCCTTTACCCCTTCTGTCTTGGTAAGTTGACACTGTCTCTTCATTTGTATTATTTTACTGTGTTTCTAGGAAGTTCCATTCTGGTGGGCTGAGATAATGCTCATATCTTTAGATTAATTTTTCCATAATCCAGAACTATGCCAAACTGTTACCGTTTTTATAAGACAATTTTATGTATATTTTTTCCTACATATTGTATTGAGCCACCATTAGCCTGTTTCTCTCATAATCTATTTACTCCCTGCCTCCCTCTCCCACTCTGTGCCTCTTCCTCCTTCTGGGTTATCAGTCTGTCTTCTCAGCATTTGTGTAATGCCTGGCACCAAGCAGCACCTGTACCATATGAGAAATGGAAGTGCACAGTTATGGTAAAATCTTGTGAGTTTTTCCTTCAGTCAAATTGTCTTGGTGATCTTTGCTCTGCTGTGCTTAGCCTCATTGCTCTAAGTACAGTCAGGTTAATCTTCTCTTGAACAAGCTGAAGAGCTGAATGTACACCATAACATACATTCCAAACTGCAAATATGGTTAGGAAGCATCCTGCCCCAAAATTCCTGGTTTCGTGAAAGATGTGTAAATCATGACATGCAACACCTTAAGAGAACACATCCTTGTCCTGTATTGGATCATTTATTATGTTGCTCGCTGTAATGTAAACCTTATGGATTGTTAAAATTGTCATTACTTTGATGAATCCTGCTGCCTGCATTCTATCTTTCCTCATTTTTTTCTGACTGTCTCTTCAAGCCATTAAAATTAAGGTTGTGAAGCAATGTTTGCTGTGTGTTGTGTTGACCGAATTCACATGTTTATAAAATGTTTTTGGCATAGTGACAAGGGTTCAATTCCAGAAATATGCAGAAGTCATAATTAACATTTAATTTATATTACTATTGTGTGTGCAAGTATAATTTACATATCTTAGTTACCGATCATTATCCTAGTTATGTCCCAATCGTGTTTCTTTTTGATCCTTGCTTGCTCCCTGTTGGAAACATTTGATTGTACATAGCATGTCAGATTACTTATCAGGAAAAGTATAACAATAACACATTAAATATGTTAATAAATGGCCCAGAAAAAATGTAGCATTCTGTGTCTGTCCCCATCCCTGTCACCATGTCTCTATCTGTTTCTACTTCTGCATCATATTCATGCTAGTTTTTTACTTGTATCTAATTCCTATTTTCTGATTTACTATTAAATTGTATTGTGGAGCTTTACTCCCCGGGTCTCCACTGAAAATGAGCCACTAGGCTCAGTCGGACTAACCCAGTCAACAAAAGTAAAATAAATAAATAAAATAAATAAATGTACTGTTTCATATGTATTATGCAGCTGGATGGAATGTACACATTATAGCATTTTACAATTGCCATGAGTGCAATGACAACTTATACATACATTCTGCTTTGCTTCAATCTGTTGTCAGATTTGAACTTTGCAAAGTAGAAGTTCTGATGTGGTGTGGTTGGATAAGACTCAGGTGTGTAGATTAGTGTCAAGGTTCAAATACAGACATATGACAAAATGTTGTTGAATGTTCTATGACTCCTTTGTGTGTAACTGTGGCTACACATTTTGTTAACACTACATTATCCTACTGCTGTAGAAAAATAATATGCTTGCTTCCTGCAGGGAACATTGTCTTGTACAGCTCTTTCATCATCAACCCCCTTTTTTCCCATTTTTCAACATGGGGTCATGGTGTTATGTTAACTGTTGCCAGCTCTCATGCCTGATTGATGCAGATCTTCTTTCACACAATCCATCCACCACTTTGTTGAAAACCCTTGTTTCCTCTTACCATCTGATTATCTGTCCCAAACCTTCTTCACCAGGTTGTCTTCTGCTTTTATGCACATTTGCCCAAACCTCTTGTCTGAATAATTATGATGACAAACCAATGAATAACACAGCACAAGGATGTGCAGAAATGGTTCATAAGAAAATCTCATCCAGTGTCTATCCCTGTCTCCCAATCTCTCTTCCCCATTTAGTGTCATCAGCTTTTGCATGAAACTTTGCATCATGCACCAGTAGGGAGCAATGGTAAATGTTGTTTCACGTCTTATGACCAAATCTGAGATTTTAATTTCAACCATGTTATCATGGGTCACATCATGCAAATGTGCTTAGCCATGCCACACTATAGAAATGCAGACTGATAGTATTATTGTGAGACAGTTTGCGTTACATATGTACTAGCATGATAGATGTCATATACACCTTATGGGATGTTAACACCTGTCCTTAATGTGATGAAGGCTGATGCATACATTTTCACCTGTCTCAATCTGCTATCAGTGACCCCTTCAAATTTGTCAGGTAAACTTAAGAATGTTTGGTTTCCTATGTGTTAAGTTGAGATAATTATCCTCTGGGTATACTTTTGTCTTTTATTGTTAAGGGTTCAAATCCAGACATATGTCATGCATTTATTTAATGTTTTCACACATTAATGGCAGGTGTGTAAGTGTGTACTACATATGTTGTCAAAAACAATATCCTCCTTATGTCCTCATCATGCTTCCACTCTCCTACACCATCTTCAGCCATATTGGAAGCATTGTATTGTACACAGCAATACATCTGAAGTGTAAAGTGTCAAAGGATGTACACATTTCTGCATGTTCTTGTTTGTTGTTGTTGTCATCCCTACCCTTGGAATATTTTGAAAATCCTTAACAATTGGAGGCATTAGGAAAAGCCATAGATGTATTTTTGTAAATGTATATAGGTGAAGAAATGCATGATAGCACAACACAAATGTGTGCAAAAATGAAACATGACCTAACCTCTTAGTATGTCTGTATGTATATCCCTGTCTTCAAATGTCCTCCTCTTCTCACCCCTTCTGTTTCATCAAATAAACCTTCCTGATTCAGTACTGTTTCTACAAGCCAAGTATCAACAAGCAGTAACATGCTTGGTCCATCATGTGTTTCATAAAACAACTGTATCATACATATGAGTGAAGGACCTCAACTGTCTGAGAAATGTGTAAATCATGACACAAGAAACATGACCATAGCATGTATCTGATCTATATCCATCTTATTCATGGTTGTATGTCTATACTGCTTATTTGCTCAAAGGTCAGCACTCGGCACCCTAGACTACAGCTAATTCCTATTTTAACTTCAGCACCACCAGATATGATTACACATGTTCTAATACTTTGTAATCAGCTACACAAATCAGTTTGCTACCAGTGCAGTTCAGGGAAAGAGTTAAATAAAGTCATACAACAAAGAATTATGTGAGCAGGTTGTAAACCTTCTGTGTGTTAATTTAATTTTGAAACCAAGGTATCTAGATTTCATAGTGATGTTCACTTAATTAATTCAGTCTGTTAATGCATGTCTGCACTGCAATGGCTACACTTTCAGCTTTGTTACAATAGTGTGTAACCTTTTGACACACAATCCATCAGTGTTATTCCACAGTGCACTGCCATGTTTTGGAAGTGTCTGTGTTGTCAATGCACATTGTCCAAGCATGAGCCAATATAGCTGACAGTGGCACAATAAATGGTTAGTCTTTGCATACAGTCATCTCTGGATGAACTGTCATGAATGCTAGCTTGACAATCCACTGTTTTACAATTATGATTGTCAATGAAACACCATACTGTGAAACAGGTACATGTCCCTCACAGTAATACATTGTAAGTGAATGAGAGTATATAACCATCAATATACGTTACCTCTGTTCGTCTTTTGTTTCATGTGGAGCTTTTCTCCCCAGGCCTCCACTGAAAATGGACATGTGTCCAGTCGGACTTTCCCAGTAAACAAATGTAAAATAAATAAATAAAAAATATAGATCTTAAGAAAGTAATATGTAATTACATAGGATAAGCACAATGCTGGTATGTCTGCCTGTCAAGACACAGGCATTTGCAGAAAAACCTGTGATGCACACTAGTTGACCTTCAAAACACTGACTTGTTAATAGTTACAAATGTGCATTTTCACAACTTTAAAGTTAGACATCTGCTGTGGTGATTGCAGTTTATACTGTGTCCTCTAAAATGCAGCTTGTTAGGTAGATGGCTTAAATCTTATATTGGTGAGCTGCTGTGTGCATGGGTTTAGTGTCAGATAAGTAAAGCTTAAATAACAGATGTGCTTTGTTCATTCCCACTCAGGAGAAAAAATATCTTTCTGAACTTTATTCCAGTTTAACACTAACATTTTTTGCAACACACTGAATGAAGTCTTCCTTTCATCAGTTCACTCTCTTACTGTAAAATTGAGACTTCTACTATGGTGCCTTCAGTTAACAGTGTATTTTCTAGGTTCTATTACTAGATAGGTAGGGGCTCAAATTTAACAATGCTGACTTTGCACGTGTGTGTGTGTGTGTGTGTGTGTGTGTGTGTGTGTGTGTGTGTGTGTGTGTGTGTGTGTGTGTGTGTGTGTGTGTGTATGTGTGTGGCTCCAGAATGGAGTACGTCTAGCTTTATAAACAGAAGTGTTGCATCTGCTTCATCTATGAAGAAACAAAAGAGAAGACTCCTGTTATCCCACTTTACCATGAACATCTTCTGTGCCACATACTGATGAGGTCATTCTTTCATAAGTACACTTACTCACTATAAAAGCCAGATTTTTGTTTTGGCACATGTGGTTAATTATGTGCTGTCTGGGGTCTGTAACTAGATAGGTAGGGAGTATGAATCCAGCATTGCTTAAATAGTGTGACTGTGTGTACTGTCATGTACAAGTGGGTCTGTGGCAACACCCATTATCTGCATTTCACTTAGCAGACATATTTTCATGACACAGGGCTACCCTATAAATTTCTAATACCCCTAGGCAAAACCCAATTTTGGAAACACAAAGATTATATCATGTTTTCGATACATATAGCTGTATAGTGTATTGGACTCTTCCACTGCTTTCATTCCTTTTTAGTAGGAACATCAGCCTAATAAACAATGGTGATGGCATACATTCAAATGTGCACTGTCACAATTATAAAGAATATCTCATGTAATGCACTAGATTTAGACAGTGTTCTATGCATTGTGTTCTTAGTTTGGCAGTTCAAATCCAGCCATCACTCTTTAGACTGACTTGTGTCAGTGAGACTGTGAATATAATAAGATAATGTAGGTAACAATGTTGTCAACCAGCTATCTGCTGTATACATGGATAGCTGTGAATTCCTCTTTTAAGATCATCTGCTCATTTTTCACATAGAAATGTTTTATTTGATACTGATGATGTCATCTGATGAAATTTGCCATTCCTATGTGAAATGTTAAACATTTTCCTATGATATGAGGAAATGAGGCAACATATGTTACTGCCTTAGTAAGGCATGTGTTAGAATCTGTGATTATCTAGAGATTGTGAATAATTGCCATTCTGCCATCACAATGACAACTGCAATATGCATCTTTTGTGCCGAGGTGTTTCTAGCATCAGGCAATGCTATGTGATGAATAGACAGATAGCAACAGTTTTGTAAAGAAATTAAAGGCACACATATCTCTTGCAGTATGAGCATGATGTAATACCTTCAAATACCCAAATATCTCACAATTGCAGCAACAATTCTCCTTTGGCGCATTCATTCTTCACAATATTATGTAGCTTCAGCCATCACATAGACAGGTATTTAAAACCCACCTTGGGTGACTGCAAGAATAGTATGTCCTTATAATGTTATGCATGAAATGTGTACAATTACAGTGGGAGAACCCTCCCCCATCCCTTTTATCTCATACAGATTGTTAACAATGCAATCATATGATATAATGACTTCACATAGGTGGAGTCTAAAAGTTGTGTTAAGACTTCCACTGTGGTACATGTCAGTCATGCATGTTTTGTTAGTTGGTGGACTTACATACCTTGCTGTTAAATTCCAGCAAAGGGCAACATTATATGAATGCACTGACATTACACAAAAAAATTGCATGAAGTTATTATTATCTATTTTTATGTCTGGCAAACAAATATAAACACAGGTTGTGATTTAATGGCAGTGAAGCACTCGCTATGGAAATGTCATGGTGTGTTTGCTCCTGTAGTACTTGCATTAAGTACTTAGTTGCATAGCATATGTTCACAGATAGCAAGTGTGGTTCCTTTCTGGGACAGTGTGTTTAACACAATAGAAAAAGGTTCGTTGGTCTATAAACATTGATACTGGATGACTAGCAGTTATGTGAACATTAACATAGGTGCCTCGTTTTCATCATTCTGACAAACTGAATGTACAAATTATCATCTAAACTCCTGTTTTGCTTCACACATTAATTTCAGTTATTTGTAACATGCTTCAGTGTTCTCTCCTGTGATAGATGCAATGAATACACAGCTCTGTTGATTGCGTAGTTAGGTATGCAGTGGTACGAATCTGGTAACATCTGCGTGTCAGATAAATGTGACAGACAGGAGTGGCTTAGGCATAGAAATTAGTTATGGCGCAATCAGAGGGCAACATTTTTATGGTCTTATGCTCCAAGGGATCCATACACATTAGAATAGGAAAGTCCTATACTCCGTCTATGATATTCTTCATGAGTCAAACAGTATGCTTGTTTCTGTGGCATCAATGGTTGATACTCAGCTTTCTGATATTTGCCATGACACGTGTTTGAGTCTGGTAAGATAAAAATGTTGAGTATGTCATTAAATGCTCACAGGTGTTACTTATATTCCAAGTAATAGGCAAGCAATAATACTCAACAGGGTGTGTGTTATTGTGTAAATAATGCCTGCCCAGGAGTGTTCTGAGGCCTGATGCTGAGTGCTGCTAAACTATGTGGTTTCTTGCCAGTCCAGATACCTTGATCTAAGCCTCCTCAATGCTGCTTCTGCCAGTGCTTGATCACTGTCACTCTTCACTCTGTTTGTCTCTCACTCTCACACACACCTCAGTTTCATAAACACATTCACACACCCAGACAGAAACATAAACAGACAGACAGACACAGACACACACACATGCAGACACAAACAGAAACAAAGACGCACACAAACACACACACACACACACACACACACACACACACACACACTTTTTTTCTGTTATATTTAGTTTTTACACTCACAAAACAGCAAAAGCACTGCTTAGCAAATGCAAAATAATGGCTCAGTCCATCTCGCTTTCACTCACATGCACGCATACACTCACACACACAGACATAAATACACACACACACACACACACACACACACACACACACACACACACACACTTTTGATTTTTAGTTTTCTTTTTTTTTAATATAGTTTAAGCACTGCTTAGCGAGTACAAAATAATGGCAGCCGTTATTTTTTTTCAGTCTGAGCTCCATGGCAGCTGGATATGCTGCTGTGAATCCAGGCAGTACTTGTATGTCCTGCTGGAGAATGTTCCTTCTCCAATTAGAGTGTGATCTACAGATCACCCGTTCTCTTATGCACTGTATTGCATGCCTTCATTCAATGACTTATGTATTTCTGTTATTCTTTTCTTTACACTTAAGAGCTTTATAGGACGTGGCTTGCATCACAGTTCTTACTGCATTTGTATTCTGCAGGATCATTAGAAAGTGTGCTTGAAACTTGTGTTTTTTGTTGTTTACTTGCTGTTATGACAATATTTGCTGCAATTCCTTGTGATCATGCCCAGTATTAAGATGTAATAGATGTGTGACATTTAGGGCTGGAGACGTTAAAATAATGATGACATTAGATCTGTGTTATCATTTGTCACATATATTTTGAGTGTTATGATATTGCTGTTTACCATTTACATAAATATAAATAACACATGCTTATCTAATACATGTCTAAAGGTAATATACACCCTTTCTATAGTTGCAAATGACAACAAATGACAATAATATATCCCTTTCTGATGTGCATGACTCAGTGGCTACAGGGTTCTTTTCTACGTGTTTATACATAATGTTGCTTTGTGCCCTTCTCACATCCTGTGTTAGCATGCCTGTTTATATTTATGTGCATGGGTCAAAAATTGTGAGCAGGATTAATCATTATTGCATCAATATGGAAATATTCATGTTTAAAATTAATTTTAATCTATTAAATTAAAAATTTACTTTGTGATATATAAGCAAATTTAACTGAATTCTGAGTACATTTTCCCCATTTATCCTCCCCTCTTACTTATTTCTGTAACCATCCCATTGTATTGTGTGTACATTCCCCCCATTTAACTACTCCAGCATTTTAATTCTTTCAATCACCTTACTCTTACTTTGTATAAGCTGTCTGTGCATGCTCACTTAATCCATTTGCCTTTTCTTTACATTTATGTACTCTAGCTTCACTGCACCTTTTCATGGCTGCCAACACTCGTGCTGACAATGAAAATGTACTGATAAATGTGTACATTTGATGAGCAGTATGCATATTCAATAAATGCTGCTGTTCACCGTGCTTAGCCCGAAGAGTGCATGATTGTTATAATCCCTGGATATGTATGTGTCACTATTTCCAGCATTAGAAAGGCAAATTGAAAAAAAAAAAAATAAGATTCTAAACATATACATAAAACATTTAGTTTTGATCTAAAGTCAACATAGTTTCATGTCCAGAATTACTTTACTTATCCTTAGGCATTAATGTCTGCACACAAGCAATTCTATCAGCTTACATTAGTCCGAACATTTTATATTAATCTTAAATATGTTTCCCCTTAATTCCTAAGTTAGAGGTCACACAAAGTGTGATTCAGTAGAAATAGCTTGTAGATAATTCTGCTTTTTTAAACTTGTAAATATGATATGATGTGAAGATTTCTTGCTGATGCACATTGTGCTTGTATACACATATAAATAGATGGATTTTCTGTCTCAGCATGCTAGAGCAGTAAATCCAGGTATTTCCTAAACTACTGGACTGTGAATTCTCACTTTCAATAACCTGTCCATCAAAATATCTGTCTATGGGAAGCAAACATTTTTTGCTAATACTTTTTGCAGTGCCAGCTTTATATTCAATATATCATAGAACAGTTTTTGCGTACCATTATTTTAACCTAGGTTTCTCAGATTTTAATCAATTATTTTTTAATTATGCCTTTATTTATTCTCATTTTGTTAACCATGTTGGCCCTGCTGGGTGAAGTCCATTTTCAGAGATAGGACCTGGAATGATAGTTTTGAATAAAGTATACAGAACAACAGAACAAGTAAAAATATTACAGCATACAAAAAAGTATATTAACAGATCCTGAAAGTATTGCAGTTTAGGTTATGTGCATAACATTGTCATCATCTTAGAAGACTTGTTATGGTCACTGATGTTTATGTGTCAAAGAAAGACAACCTTTCTTTCTCGTTTCTATTATTTAGGATCAGCATTTTTTCAAGTCTTCTAACTCTACTGACAGCAGGTTATTTTATACTATTAAAGCAGTAGTTACCTGTGACTTCAGACAGTAGTACTTTATTGTGATTGTGTGTCAGTCAGGGTTCATGATTACATGCCCCATGCTACTGCCATCAGCTTCAAATTTTACTTTTCTGGTTCTGTTATTAGGTATTCTATTTTAATCCTAAGAGTACTTTTAGACTGCACTTAATTTATTGTCATCCGTACCATTATCAGATGAGTGTGTTTCAAATGTTTCCTTCTCCATGTTTTTGCATTATTTTTGATGGCAGTCTCACCAATGTTAGCATTCCAAATCAATTATGTATAATTTCTTTCTCATGGCAATAATACACTGAGCACCCCCACACATAAATACACATTCACAGAACAGTGTAGCCTAAGCTATAACTATCTGCTCTGCCATTTTACAAAATAATGGTGTAGATAAATCAGTTTAGTTTACATCAGATGGACATAATTATATCAGGTGCTACTTATATCAAGGCTGGGATTCATTTTGGACATTCACATCTTTAAATGGACAACATTTTCTGTAACTGGTTTGTTTTTCAAGTTGGGAACAACATTTTCATATAGTTCAAGGAGCGTTTGATATCATTTTTTGCTTTCTATTATCAACATGTTCTTTTGTACTATTGAACTTATGACATGAGGTCAATATTGACCATTATTTGTTTATTACTTTACAGTTTCAGTATTTAGACATCCCCTGGGATTCATGAAGCTTGCACCAGGCGCACGCATAGCGTAGGCGTTATAACACCAAATATGGCCGCCGAGCGATTCAGGTACGATCTAATTCCACGTGCACTACTGGCGTATGCCAGATCTGCACAGCCCCCGGCGTAGGTATGCAAATCACCCCATGTGCAGTGTTGCACCATGCAAATGAAGGCATATAGCAATTCATGAAGTGGTGCAGGCATAGCGTAAGCCCACGGAAATGTAAACCAAAAAACACGGTTTACATTTTCCCAAACATAACATCGGAGCTATGGAAGAAGGCCAGACCCAGGTATCACAACGTGAACATATGCCAATGGCGAAATACACAGCCAATGGCATAAGAAAAGATGCACAACATGTAAATAACAACATTTGATGTCATGTCCACAGTAACGCACAGCAGAACCGCAGGGCATGTGTGCGGAAGCTGTAACATAAAGAAATAATATAAAAATGTCATAAAATTGCAACATAATAGAAATCAGGTTTACAGCATAACACGCAATGGTAGGCATGGAACACCACAACCAAGGTGCAAGGGTTGCTAAGGGCTTGCGATAGTGTTCGGCGTGGTAACTATGAATTAGTAGTCAATGCCATGCAAATGAGGCAGATAATACTGAATCGCAAATGTCCCGTTGGAGGAAGGTTGTACCATACGGTGCAGTGGTATAACACCGAGGAGTGGCTCAGAGGAGATACATGACATCAGCAGAGGGGTGTGCCACTGTAGCACTAAGCACATTGGAGCATTGCAAATCTGGTCTGTCCGTTGCTAAGCAAAGCTGCAGGATAGGGGTGGGGAGGAATCATTTAGCTGAGAGCACACATGGTGGCCAAAAGCGCATGTGTATGAGGATGAAAACATGCCCGAAACCCAGTAATCAGACGCACACGCCGCAAACAATAGCAGAAACAGGAAAGTCAGGGGAAGGAAAGGAAATGCGGAAGTAGGATAATTGGAGTACTAATGAGCAATCAACACCAATCAACCCACGAAGGCCAATCGACGGCAGCTGACAAGTCCGCTTGCAGAAACCTGCAAAACAGGATAGGGGAGGCATGTGAATGCAAAGAAAGGAGGGAGGTATTGGATTGCAAAGATAGGAGACCTGACACAGCAGAGCAAAGCAAACTGACAGCAGACCGGCAGTAGCACACATAACGCAAGATATGCCAGGTCCAGGAAAGCACAAATGAAAGTAGGCTGCAGGATGCATGCCAGAAAATGGTAGATGCAATGCGCAGAAATGTAAAGGGAAGGTCAAGAGGTAATCCACGGCAGGCAAATGTAATTCAACACCAAAGGCACCACAATAGTAGTTCCGGCAGTAAAACACATAACATAACCTGTAGCTACGAACGTACATACACACCCCATGACATCATCGGTGTTCACAGCACAATAGTATAAAGTGTGTAAGCACCCAATACACACCTGTGTATTCCCAAACACTGCACCATAGGTGTAAACACACGGGGAACTTTTAAAATGTACATGTTGGGAGCTGCCATAGCTGTGATTCATCAGCATGTGTTAGAGACTGACGGTGTTATGATAGATGATGCCGACAACCACCACAGGCCTCAGAGGAAAAGGAGAGTGTTCAGACCAAGGGTAACCTACCAGGGGCTACATGACCTGGAGATAGTAGAGCATTACAGGGTGGACAGGGACATCTTACAGCAAATAGTGGAGCTGTGCTGGCCACGCCTGAGAACCAGAAACAACAGAGGGGAACCCATACCAGTGGACACGAAGGTATGTGTAAGCCTGCGAATATTGGCCACAGGTACCTTTCAAAGGCCAACTGGAGATATAATGGGTATCTCACAGGCATCAGCATCCAGGGTACTACACCAGTTCCTGGATGCCATGTTACCACATGTCAATGAGCAGATATACTTCCCCAGAACTCAGGAGGAGTTGGCCAGCAATATGTGTCACTTCCACTGTGTGGCACAATACCCGGAGGTACTGGGTGCGATAGACTGCACGCACATACAAATCAAGTCACCACCCAGTGAGCAGGGTATGCGCTACATAAACCGCAAGGGATTCCACTCCATCAACTGCCAGGTCGTGTGCAATGCCCAGGGCATTATCATGGACGTGTATGCTGGCAGCCCTGGAAGCTACCATGACTCCCATATCTGGCATGCCTCACAGCTGTATCAGGTATTTGTCAGGGGGGACATCCCACATGGCCATCTCGTGGGGGATGCTGGCTATGCACTGGAGCCATGGATGATGACTCCCATCAGAAATGCACACACACCCATGCAAGAACGCCAAAATGAGGCACACGCACAAACCAGAATCATCATAGAGCATGTGTTCGGGATGCTGAAATCACGGTTCCGGTGCTTGGATACATCTGGTGGAGCCTTGCAGTACTCTCCAGGCACGTGTGCCCACATCATCATAGTATGTGCCATGCTACATAATATGATCCTGAGGAAGCAGCTGCAGCAGGGACAAAATCGTGAAGGCCCTCATAGCCCACCACAATTGCCAAGGCCAGTAAAGGCACAGAGGGATTCAGTCCATGAACACACTGTGTCAGCCCCAGTAGGCAGACGGAGGCATGTCCAATATGCCTACGCCTTGGCAAAGAGGGAACATATAGCACATACACTGACCGTGTAGGCCCCTATGGACTGATACCTCTCCACCTGCACACACAGTAAAATGGATGGCACACAAACATGACCACCTGTAAATTGTAATGTATAGGTGGCCCAATGTGTGACTCCTACATAGGCAGCCCTCAAACATTGTAAACACAACAGCCAGTGCAACACGGAATGCCAACACCTGAACAGTACATGAGTATTACAGCATATGGTGGTGCTGTGTGCCTGTCACGTTCCCCGCCAGATATATATATATATATATATATATATATATATATATATATATATATATATATATATATATATGATATGTACACATATGCATATATATAATACAGATAGAAAGGGCAATAGAGGGATATATGGTGATATAGATGGATTCAGCGATATCTGCAAATATGATAGATAGTTCAACAACATTCATAACATCTTGGAGGTACAAATAAATAGGATACCGCCAACCATGGAATGTGTAACATACCGACATGCGTAACCACAAGGCTGAAAGACTGATAGAACACAGTACCGGAACAGTACATCCGCGAGTAATAGTATGATGATATGAAGGGACAGTTAGTCACCGCTGACGGTGTCGCGGTCCATGTAGGTACTGTGTTCAACTGTGTCTGTGAGTGCCGTAGTCTGTGTAAGTGTGCGTTGAGGGTGCTGTGTGCATTTCTGTGTGACTGTAATGTGTGTGTGTGTCCGCAACATGTGTATGTTGGTGCCAAGTCAGAGGCAGACCAGTATGGTAGGTGTGGGTATAGCTAGCCGTAGGCATACAGTTACTACCTGTACCACAGTAGGAGGGACATCCCCACCCTGGGCAGGTGTGTCCTGACATAAAACAGTACAAAGGGCAAATGTCCAAGATGGTAGGACATAAATATGTCCCATATATAATGTAACAGTCGTATTTAATAGTTATGCCTGTATGTATGAAACTTAAATGTTACATGCAATATGATAAGTATCCAAAGTCACAACAATAGGTATGTAGTGAGGATAAAAGTATGTGCTACCTGTGTACTGACCATGGCTATGTGTTGGTCTGTAAACACTGCTTTGTGTCCCGCAAGTGTCCAACAATGACCATATGATAAGGTGGCAACCCATGGCAAACAGGCTCTTTTAACAACACAACCACATTGACTGCAAATATCTGGGACAGAAATACAGGGGATAGCTATCACCTACACATATCCCCTGATATATCACTGCAATTACGGAGGTATACAAGTAGCAAGCTCACCTGCAGACGATATAGAATCCAATTAACAACGGCCCAATGTACAATCCAGTAACATAAGCCTACTAACTGTTAGCTCTCTAATCAGGGACGGAGCCCACACACACACACATATATATGGATTATGTAGAAATGCAAGGCCCACAAACTGTACATATTACGTACAACCACCAACATCCCCCACACTAGAAACTGAAGCAATCCAAACTGTAATAGCAGCACAAACATCCAGTCAGTCAATTACATCTGCAGAACCCTCAACATACCGTGTGAGAGACACAATTAAAGTCGACATACAAAATTGCAGGTGTTGTATAATGGAACAAACAGCCATGTTACAGGTATTGATTGCAATACTCCGTTAACAGACGTCGGGATGACAGGTACACCCACATGTTGAACCAAATACTCTACCTGTCACACACAATCCACGTGGGACATGAATCCAAACTATACTTGTCTCCATGCATAGCAGTTGCAGTTACTCATGACAAAACACAATACAGACCGTCTCCCCAAAGATAGGGCAAATAGGCAACGCCCAAGTGGAGAATCCAATTAAACCACACTGTCGCCACGTAATTGGCAAATGGAGTAGCTGCACAGCTGATATGCAAGTAATTAGTCACTCAGGAACACCAATTGGCGGGAAGAATCCACATGTTTCAGGTATCGACATATATAAGGATGACTTGCCAGACATTCAAACCATATGCTCATACCGACAAACAGTTGAAACACTGTGAGAGAGATAGAAACGAAATGCCGTAATGACAACAAGATATGTAGAATGCCTGATATGTAAGGTTATGTATAGCATGATCTGTATTAATTAGTTTTACTGTATGTATAGCCTGGTTTGCATTAATTAAACATGTCCGCAATGCATAAAGTGGGGAAAGGTATTGATGTAGTGATGTCTTGCTGAGCATACTAACGCTTGTAGAATCTGTGCGTCCAGCAGTGGGACACAAGGTACACAGCACAGACACCAGAAGGGATGCTACATGAGGACATTAAACAGAACAATGCCATACAACCCATCGTCAGTGGTAGGGTATGTCCAACAAGGACGTGCCATAGCAGGGGATAGTATATGTTGATATACTGTCACAACACGCATGTGTATGGGTAAATAACGTTAATGACATATGTAAGGTGGTCCCACTGAGCAAGTCTGCTTTGCATTATGGGATACTATGTGAAATATGTGTAATGTATAGTATTATAGGTAGATATGACAGATATTCTACACAGCATAACAGGCATATCATGCATACCACAGGTATTGTCTATTGGTATGTACAATAACAGGATACATATGGCCTGTAGGTATGGGACATAGTAATAGCATGATAACTAATCTAAATGGAAGGGCTACCAAGTAACCATGCACAAAGGACATGTAATAGCTGCACAGGTGCATAGTGGGGTACTATGCAGTCTGTCATGTCCATGTGTAAGCACAACTACAGTGTTCACACTAGTGGCACCTGCCCAGGGTAGTGTCCTGTGAAGAGCAGAGCCAGGTGTCACCTGCACCACTGCACAGTACAGCCACTGCAGTGATCCCAGGCCTACATGTGTCTCCCAACCACCAAGGGAGGTATCACATGAACAGTGCTACTGAGTGTCCCTGCGTGATGTACAGGGGACTTATGTTCCACAGCATGGTGAGTGTCCTGTTTGGGAATGTAACCCAGAAGCACATCCCACTCATTGTGGCGTGCGTGCACATATCCATGAGCATTTTGCTCACAGTGGCCTCTGCTTATCTTGCGTATGTGGAGTATATCCATCAATAATGTTGTGGACATGGGCCCTGTCTGATCAGCAGAGGTCACCCCTGAGTATGTAGTATGCAAATGTGTACAGATGTGGTGTCCATAGTGCAGCCGCATATTTAAACTGTCGGAGCTCAGTAAATGTCATGGCGTGTTAATGTTGTGGCATGTAAAGTTGTAGCTGTTGTGTAAGGTACACCCTAAATGGGGTGGTGTACCCTTGAATGTGTGTAGATGTCTTGAGTTCAGAGGTACAATGGGTGTCTATGTACCAGTTACACACCCAGTACAGATAGGTGTGGCCACGTAGGAGGATATCCACTCGACAGTGGCAATACAGTAACCACAGGAGTGGGTGCAACATATGTGTGTACTGCAAACATGTACAATGTGATATGTATGTAGGGGACTACCATCCATGTGATAGTCAGTGGGTGAATGGTGTAATGCAAAGGTGATGTGCATGCACCTTGTGTCATGCAGCTTGATGCCATGATAGTAATATTATGTAGCTGTCACAGCGACACCCATATGGTTGGAGTCAGTATCAGCTGGTGGAGCAATCATGGCGCTTGGTATGCAGGGGTTCTAAAGCTAGGCAGGGAAAGTCCCCTGTGCCAGCCTGTTCAGCAGGGAAGCATATACTTAACATGAGGGGCCCTTTGACTGAGGACTGTGGTATGCCAAAGTACCTGACATGTAGTAGGTACTATGGTATGCTGGCCTCACTGTGTGTCCTGTCCATGAGCCACATAGCATAACATCCTGAGACACAGGGTACGATGTGCAGGTGGATGTGTATGTTGTCAATACCAGAATGGGGAATGGTGCTGAAAGGCAATGAGAGGACAATGTAGGATGTGTGGACTCCCGTACCATCAGCAACTGCCCTGGTAACTGTATGAAAGGAGTCCACCATGTGTAGGGGCCATGCTTTGGTCTTAACAAACCCAACCCGGGTGGCAGCAGAGGACGGGAGACCAACAATGTCTCTGAGAATGATGTCCTTGACGATGTGCCCCATAGCCACACAGAACAGTCCAGTCAGGTGTATAGGACTATTGTCCCACTCGTGCAATGCGGTGCCACCTGTGTGTAGTGTGATAAATGCTGCTGTGTGCCATTCAGGGTCTACAATGTCTGAAACAAGGCTATTACTGAATATGGTGGCCTAGTGGGGGAGACAAGTAATTCAGAGGTTGGTGGACATCACAGCCTGTGACGTTGGAAGGTGACATGGGGCCAGTGTCCCAGGACACATAGAGGGTAGGTCAGTACTGTGTAGGTATGATGACAGGGACACCACAATGATCATGTATGGATTGCTGCCCTGTAGTGAGTGAGAGGGTGTACTGTCAGCATTGAATCCATCCTCCAGCATGTTGCCAACAATACCTGGGTCTGCAATGTTCCTGAGTGACTATTGTATGTGACAGCAGATGTGGGTGTTGCCATTGAATACTGACATACCACCATAATGCCTGGTGGTACACCCCGGAATGTGTGGCAGCCATGTTTACATAGCTAGTCTTGGAGTATGTGATGAGGGACCCTGTGGCCCCACCACGGCTGACCAGTGAGCCACCCCACACATGGGAATGTACACCAGTGTGCAACAGCCTACACCTGTTGTTGTACATCATATGTCCATGGAACATGACCACCAGAGTGGCGTCTGTTATCTGGTGTGTACCATCATGGCTCTGTGTGGAATAGCATGATCCATGCAGTTGTGTACATGCTAATTAAGTGCACTGGGGTATGTGTCAGCATTTGTATGTGCATTGTTCATCTGCATGGTTGTCATGATGTTAACAACCGCTGTCAGCAGATGTCTGTAGTAGGTGTAGTAGTACACATGTACTGTGTATGCTGTGATGGGTGTGTTTCCGGGATGTGGCTAACAAGGTAGATTAGCATATAGTTGGAATCCACCAATGAGGGGATAACCCCACGTGTGTAACACCAGTCACATTGTGGTAGTGTTCATGCCAAGGTTAATGTAGGTCTTGGAGGTGGTGTGTATGTGTTGATCCAGCAGAGTGGAGGGTATGTCTCATGGATGGGTTGGTACATGAGTGGCTATCCCAGTGATGTGTGGGGTAGTGTCAGTCACACATCAGTAGTAGCTGAGGCCCACTGTCCACTATACCACCATAGAAGGTATGTTACCCGTGGGGTATGATGTTGACTCTGTCGCTTGTTACAATGTGTATAGTGGTCCCGGACACAGTTAGTTGCATGTGGAGCACCTCTGATGCATTGTGCTAAGCAACTTGCCAGGATGTGTGCAAAACATAGTGGGTTATGGGAACCCCTCAGCTGTGGGTGTGCCGGTCCAGGTATGTGCCTGGAAGGTATGGTCCATCTATAACCTGTCATTGCAGGTGTGCTCTGCAGAGCCTACAGGCAGGTCCCAGTCACTGCAGAGATGTTAGAGTGGTGCATTATAAGGTGTGCCTTGCCTGCGTGTGTCACAGGGGAAGGTGCAAGCAATGTGTCACATGACCCCATGTCACGCATGCCAGTTACCACCCTGCTGGTGACAGTTATTGGAAACTGTGCAGGACAGGCAGTATAGCAGCAGCAAGAGCCTAGAATGTGAGCTGTACTCCCAGGGCTGACAGGTGCAAGTCATCTGTGCCACAGCATTGTGTTTGACCAGGACAGTCATAGCGGACAGATACCACATGCCTGTGAAATGACAACAGGAGCATAGGCAACTGTTGAAGTGACACAGTCGGTCATTGTACAGTGGTATCATGTCTGGACAAATGCAAAATGCTCCCCAGGGCTAGGCCCACACCCTCAGGGCTATAAGACTGGTGAGCTATTGCATGTCCCTGCACACGTAGTCTGTGAAGTGGCATCACAGGGGAGTCACACTAACATGGCGAATGACAGACATATCATACCTGGTGAGGTGTGGCATGGGTGCATAGGTTATGTTGCAGAAGCAGTTACCCGACAGCAAGATGTGTTTACTAATGCCTTGTGTAGCCTGCTGTGTGGAACTGCAGTGTGACACCTTACAGAGTCAGCTATGACTGGTGTGTTGTGAATGTTATAAAACACTATTGGCTGTATGTGGTGGGCACACATGAGTCTGTGGGCTATAAGCTGGTGATGTTGTCTTCCATGATGGGAGCTACCTCTGGTGCCTACAGTGAGTATGAAGACGTACTGCACAGGTTATCATCGTAGGTGTGGCCAGTGGTGTAGATTATGTGAGACTATGTGATGGGTAGGGTGTGTTGCGAATGTTACACATCCCCAAATGGCTGTCAGGTGCAGTCAGGGTTGGTGACAGCATTACCCCAGCCATAGCTGTCATCCTCCTGTCCCCAAAATGAGGAACATTAGCCCTCATACAGTGTGACAAATGGGCGAAACGTGGAACACTTACAACTGGCTTACTAACAACGTCAACTAGGAAGGGCATATGATGGCTAACATAGGCTGGTCTTATGTATAAAACAGATATTCCAATGAATTACTATGATTCTCATCTATCTAGCCATGGCTAGCAGGTAAACTATGTACAACAATGAATGTGTGACAGACCCTTCCAATGTGGAACCTTGAGGAACATGCACCTGTTAGAACCCCAAATGAGGTACGTTCCCCATAATGAGGTACACCTGAGAGCTATGGACCCATCACGGCTGCAGACATGCATTCCCCCACAGGCTGTAGTGCAATATGTTGGGAAGTGAGCATTGCATGTGTACATGAGACAATTGCTCTATTGCCACATGTACGACATATCCCTCATATAGACAGGCGGTAGCACTGGTACGTGACAGTTGGACATGCCTGCATATACAACCATGTCTCACAGGATATGTGCATTATGTGTGTACAACAGCTGTTGTACCTTAAGCAAGCTGGGAAGTGTAGGACAGCCAGTGTACTTGTGGGAAATGGTGTGGAATGGGCGCTATAGTAATCATTAGCTCATGACATGCTCACATGTTCTGAACAAGTGCCTAGCATGACCATATAATACAAATAGGGCATTGGATAATATCAACCCACAAGTGGTGATGACAGTCATTTAGGATGGCACCGCACTATAACCCTGCTGAGTATGGTGTGCATGTCCATGAACCATTAGCACTGTAGATGTTAGCAGTACAGATGTACAAGATAGCACAGATATTTGATTACAAATACCTTTGCATGTCACAGGTGTGTTCCACCAGTGGCCTGTTGACAGACCCACAACTACAAAAGGTGCAAGAGTGACATGTGCAAGGCACATCTGTGCCAGATACAGTAGAACAGGGTTAATGTGTTGTACCCCACCCTCATTGTAGCCCATACCACACACACAAATGTTAGGCATCTGTGTATGTAAGGCTGTGAATGGCCATGACCTATCAGTTTAGCTGTGTCAGTGTTGTGAACAACATACAGAATGGGCTGTGTGTGTGAGGTGTGTGACATATGTGCACAGTCTGATGGATGATACCAGCAGTGTCACCGCTAGGTGAACATCCCTGTACCCATAAACTGCTACCTAGGCTGTGGTCAACATTATGGACACTGTGTAAGGGATGGTGCTGTGCAGTGCACCCCAACATGGTGACGTCTCCAGGCCCCTTAGGTAGTCATCTGAGGTATCCATGTCATGTCAGGGTGCCATCCATGAGCACGGAGATCAGTGGCCAGGCATATACAGCACTGTGGTGACCAATATTGGATCACATACCACCTGTAAGTGGTAATGGCTATGCATGGATGTGCGATAGCCTTCACAATCCACACCTCCACTATGCAGCATGCCATCTACCTTGCAGAAGGACATTTGCTACACCATGATGATGGACATGCTACATGTCCATATCCTGATCTATATGACATATGTCATGGACAGCCACCGTCCTAATACTAGGATCGCCACAGGCTGGACAGATCCCTGTGCCATATATGTGACATACTCCCACCATACCATGCAACCCTGTCCATCAAAGCTGCAGATGTCATCCCAGTCATACATGGTGTGATGGCCGCATGGTAGATGTACTATCAACTGACTGGATCAGTAATGTGGCACTGATGTAGCTTGCGGTGGCACAATGGCCATCTGTAACAGCATGGAAACCGTGCCCACACATGCTATGGTTGATGACCATCCCTGCGAATGTCGTCTGACTATCCCTTGTCCCATGTCTATCACATGTGTAATACAGGTGATCCATGTCAGGATGTTGAACAGTTGTACAGTGCTGTGTAGATGTATATGGCAAAACACATGCATGTACAGGTGTCCATGCGTATGTGTGCATTGTCACTGCTCAAGTCCATTTCGGCTGTGTCTGTGTTGATATGTGACATATACACAGCATCCAGGTCAACAGTAGTACCGTGGACACATCGAGGCATGTGCAGATAGGTAAGAACACAAGTGCAGGCAAATAGACATGCCCACAGCAAGACAGCATTTACATGGAGTATGAACACTGTAATGAGGTGACACACATATATGGTGATGATATCCAATGCATAATGGGTGTTGCATGTGTGACACAAACACGTCAGTTGTGTCAGTGTCATGGTGCTTTGCAAAGATAACTGTGCAGATGCAGTAGATGACATAGAAATGTATGTGCAGCAGTATCTCTGTACATCTCTGAAACTGTGACCTGTCACCATCATTATGTTTTACAGATAATGCCCAGTGCATGCCTCCCAGCATACATCTGCCAGGAGGATGATGTCCTCATCCCACAGCTCCATGACAACTATGACTTGTTGTTCAGCCATGTGCCACAGCATGCCCAGCAGTGGGATGACCTGTGGCAGGATCTACGCAGGAGGGTGGACGATGTGGGTGGCCATAACCGCACCTACCAGCAGGTGTGCAGACACTGCATGGACCTGATACGACATGAAAAACAGTGTGCCACTGCATTCGCCAGGGAACAAGGTGGAACAGGTGGTAGGCTACCAACCCAGCCCCCACTCACACACACCGAGGAGCTACTGGCCAGTCTGGGGACACCCAGGGAACAGCATCCAGAAACACTAGCTGCCATCATGGAGGTGGGTGCCTCTCACCCAATGAGCCTGGAGTTGCCTGGTAAGTCAGTAATGCACATATGGCTATTATATCCCATGTAGTTGCATGTGTCACTGTACATAATGTAAAGTAACAACATATGCCAGGTATGTGGACACACATGCTGCATACTATATTATGCTACGTTGTGTATGCACACATGTGCATACTATATGCTATTACACAGGTGAATGTGTGCACATGCACAGTGCAACCTGTGTCTGTCATACAGTCATTGATAATGTTCATACTGGTGTGTCACCCCTATACAGGTACCTCTGGCGTGCTGCACAGACATGAGTCCGTTGCAGGTGAGACTGTCATCAGTATCAGGCATGTTACAGTGTAGAACTATTTGCCATGTGGCCAGTTAACACTTGCGCACCTGATGTTTGTTCCAGTCACGATATGCAGGTCGCACCACCATGCATTCACACACACCACCCATGTGCAATATATTCACACGTAATGATACACAGACTTGAAACCACTGTACTTGTCATTGCGACATGTGTGGTCAGCTGTGCATACAATGGTGGAGGTGTTCTACAATGGAGGCATATGTAGTATGCATTGGAACAACATGTGTAGTACGCACACAGTACCACACAGTGAGCTGTGATATGGGCAGCCCACAAGTGTCACCATTGTGTCATATGCCCCTGCATTGGGTGCACACATTGTGATGTGCCACCTGACATGTCCCAGACATGTAGTGTTCTGTCTGCAATATTGTCAAACTATCACATGACCTATATCCCACATACCAAACATACAACCCGTTGTCTGCATAGACCTGTGGAATGTGACATATCTGACATGTATGGGTGTATGTCATATGGGACCACACAGACATGTGGAGAAGATGCCCATCACACACAATTGGCCACCACATGTGCACACATGGCCATGGGGGATGGCCAGAGATATGTAGCCTCACAGTACATGGGATGTGTATACACCCTGTTGCACATTGTCCACACATGGTCCAATTATAGCCTTAGTTGACCGATTATACAGTTGATGTGGTACAGTGGACAACCTAAAAGCCTGTGCACAGCTACTGGAGGTGTCACTGATGTCTACCATATACGATCTGTTGAACATCACGACTGTGTTGCAATTATGGCTATGCAATGTGTACATATTATGCATTCTACAGCAACATACATGCAATGGCAGAGTGTCTGTACTTCACACTGTATAGCAATGTAGACGGCTCACACTACCCTCCCATGCTCATGCACATTTGCTAAACATGTATTCTATCTGTAGGGCATACACACAACACTGCAATGTGAAGCCCATTATGATGCTGTACATGTGTCAGGACACCATTGTGTCAAACATGTATGCATGTTAATGCACATGTCAGCAAATTACATGTCAAGGTCACATCAGCCATGTGTACTGTTATCCTGTTCTGGGCCACATGGTGTATCACGGGGATGCATGCATGCTACCATGATTGTGTGAACTGCATGGCTACTGATATGACACCTGCTTGCTGTAGTGTGCACCCCAGGGAGGTATGCGTACTAACACTATTAATGTCTGAGCTGCATGCCCTCTGCTCTATCACAGGCATGCTGCATGCCATCTGACAAATCACATGCATGGTGTGTCTGTGTGTCTGTGTGTGTGTGTGTGTGTGTGTGTGTGTGTGTGTGTGTGTGTGTGTGTGTGTGTGTGTCTGTGTGTCTGTGTGTGTGTGTGTGTGTGTCTGTGTGTGTGTGTCTGTGTGTCTGTGTGTGTGTGTGTGTGTGTGTGTGTGTGTGTGTGTGTGTGTGTGTGTGTGTCTGTGTCTATTGTACTTTACAGTATTTATTTGCATTCACAGGTGATGTAGGTGTGTTAACCTCCTGCGGTCCATCTGATGTTAGTGTCCCCACAGATACTAGCGGTGATGAACATATGCATGAGGTACAGGCAGGGTTGTCAGGGGCTGAATCTGTGCCAATGGTTACCATCCCAGCTATGTCCCCCTCTTCCCCGCACACAGTTCTGCTGCCAACACATACCGCATCACCGGTGGCCATAGTGGAAGGACAGTCAGCGTCTGTTGGCATGGAACAGGAATGTGTGGTGGCTACGGAAGGTGTGTCTACACACCATAGTGTCAGTGTAATGACTGCAGATGTGCCATACAGGCATGTGGCCAGTGCTGCTCGTAGGAAGACCTCTGGCAGACATGCACCTGCAGGACAGAGCGCAGCAGCTGGTATCACCAGACGCATGTTCCAGACTGTAATGGTGGCACAGGCACGTGCTGAACAGCAGAACAGAGAAGGGCAGAGGCTGCAGAGGGCTGCTATCCATACCCTAAATTACAACATCCAGGCAATGGAAAATGCTCAAAAGCAGATTGCTAATGTTCTGGATAGGCGACTAGGTGAAATGGTTAGAATCCTTGACCAAGGCATGGCAATCCACGAGGGGGAGCTGTCTGTGCTGGAACACCTGGTAGGAGTGAGGCGTAGGCCACGTGAACGTAGGCCAGCAACACCACCTAGTGTAGGTCGACATGAGCATGCCACCTCACATGCCCACTCCCATAGTGCCGGTAGCAGTAGCAGCACAGCTGCTGCTGCGCTGTCAACACCAGGACACAGCAGGCCACGTGGACGTGGCCCTGGACGGTCTCAGCGAGGACACATTTCCAGCAAACATGTGTCGTCGGACAGTCGCCACTTTGTACCTCCACCTGGTAGTGCCCGTGCAACTCCAGGCAGGCACAGGTCACATGACCATGGACAGACACAGTGAGCTGTACAACCTGCACTGTACAATCTGGGCTGTCAATTATACCCCGTGTAGACATCACAAATGGCAGAACTGTGTACACACATTCATGCACACAGCAAACACAACTGTAGGGCTCCACAACATCCACATGCATTCTGCACAGACATGTCCAGTCAACTCACTGGCCCTTACACACACAAAT
Source organism: Protopterus annectens (assembly GCF_019279795.1). Taxonomy (NCBI): domain Eukaryota; kingdom Metazoa; phylum Chordata; order Ceratodontiformes; family Protopteridae; genus Protopterus; species Protopterus annectens. The sequence goes on from NC_056725.1 coordinate 277,880,717, forward strand.
GATGATATCCATTGGTGCAGCCTATGCCCCTGGCAAACATATCACCCTGTGCATATGATTAAGCCTGTGCCGCATCCCTGTCATCCACACCATCGGTGCAGGGTTATGCACAAATATTCTGATGCACAGGGTGAACAGCATAGTGAGAGGTGTATGTAATACCTGTGTATGCATAGTGAGGGATGTGTATGTTGCAGTGGTTGTGTGTGAATACTGAGTTGTGTATGTGACATAGGTTGTGTACTGTCGACATGCACCAGTCACACCATGTAGTGCAGGTGCAGCATGCATTGTGATGTGTTCACGGTATGTGTCTCGGTTACATCTGTAGCACCATGTTGGTTGTGATACCCTGGTTTCCTCCTATGGTGTACTTGCATGTGCCTACAGGTAGCAGTGTTTGCAGTCCACCACGTGTAACTGTGGAGTACACACAGGCACGTCTGGCAATATCAGCATGCTACATGTATCTTCATCCTGACTGTAGGACACACAAACATGACACAGATGTCCGCACATATACTGCACCTGACACATGCGGTTGGTGCCACAGGCTACACTGGACAGAGACGTGACATACATAGCAGGACACATTACAGGTATAGTGACATGGTGCAGGGTTGTACACAGCGGCCTGGCCAATGATGATGTGAGGTGTCACTTGGTAGCTGGAGGCCACACTGTGCAGCAGTAGGACCCTGTAACAGTACGTGAACATGGCCACAGTCACGGGGTGTACACCACTATAATGCACACCCCATAGTGTGCAGCTGGGGACCCTTGCCTTTGTGGTCATCACCCTCATAGTACTATGCACCCACACGACATGTCACAGAGAAGGGACATGCACAGGTAACCAGTATGGCTGGGACCTATGGCATCAACAGGGTTGTGCAATGCATCACCATTACGGGTTAGTCAACACGTGGGGCCAGTGATAATTTCCCACCGTATATTAGCATACACACTCACACCAAGCACCAGACATATATACAGACACACACACACACTGTGGTGACCACACATGTGTATACGGACAGCCGATGTGTGTGATGCACCTCACCGGCAAACGTCATTCTTCCCACACTGACGTATGTACACTTCTCTACAATGGTGTACAGGGATGTGTAGCAACTGGGACATATTCCCCATGATATGTGGCATCCCTGGTCACATATTCAGACACACATGGCAGTGTTGGGAATGATACACCAGCCATATGATGACACATTTGATGGACATGCAGCGGTATTGATTGCATTATGTGTACCAACGCTATATCTGGCAAATGTGCTGCTATATACACATGAGAGGTTGTTGGTGTTACAGGTGCCATATGACATATAGTTGTTAACACCTGACCGCTGTGTATGCATTATGTCAGCACCGTCACGTAACAGCGACATAGAGTACAGTTAGCACATGGCATGATAGGATGGTGTGTGACACAACTGTGAGCCACCCCCTGCACACATACATCTAAACAGGTGGTTCACCACGTTATGTTCACACATCCCTCCATACATGCTGTTTGTATATCACAGTATACAGATGTCAATGATGGGTCTGCATTGCATCTGCATGTCGTAGGTAGGTGCAACTATGTTACGGACATCGGCCACTGCACATGCATGTTTGCTGCATGCACAGTACAGATGTCACATGTCTCCTGTTGCCATGTATGTATGCATTGCTATTGTTGGACATGTGTGTTGACATACATAACACATGGACTGCGGTATGATATCACGGGTGTCACAGGCGCCCAGTACAAGGGTATGTGTCCCGGTCAGCACTGCTACCCCCTGTAGTGTGAGCATTCAACAGACATGGGCCCACAATCAGTTTGCATGTGTAGCATTGATTAGGCCAGTGTTATGCACAAGGTACATCAAAGGCCATGTATGTATGTGTTGTGTGTGCAGTCCATGCACACATCCACACAAACACATATATGACATACCCAGACATGTGTTCATTGGTGTACAGCAACAGTCAGGTGTCACAGCTATGTAAGGGCCATGGTATGTCTTGAGCCGACCTGTTCATGTATACTGGTATCATTGCAATGCATAACACCTGTTGGATCCCTGTTGGTACGTGTGTACTCTGCACAGCTGGTGTACACCGCTGTACAGCCCAGTGGTCATGTGTCACATGGTGTTGTTGGACCGTATGGCTGTGTAGTGATGCACCAACGACATGGTGCTGACTTGACAGCTACAGTGTACACTGCAGTGTGTACATGTGAGACCTGCACCTGTGACAGCTGTGATGGCAGCTGTGTATGTACAGGTCACTGCATGTGTGACCGCCCTGTGCGTGAGGGCAGTTATACCTTACTGTGCCCTTCTGTGTATACACTCCATCTGCATGCAAGATTGCCCTTTGCAACAGCTAAGTGTGTGAGCATGCCCAGTATGCCGTTGTGTAGATGGACACACAGTACATTCCACACTGTGCCCTTCCGTGATTAGACTCCGTGTGCATGCAAGATGGCCCTTTGCAACTGCTAAGTGTGTGAGCATGCGTAGATGGACACACAGTACATTCCACACTGCGCCCGTCCGTGATTAGACTCCACGTGCATGCAAGATGGCCCTTTGCAACTGCTAAGTGTGTGAGCATGCCCAGTATGCCATTGTGTAGATGGACACACAGTACATTCCACACTGCGCCCTTCTGTGTTTAGACTCCATGTGCATGCAAGATGGCCCTTTGCAACTGCTAAGTGTGTGAGCATGCCCAGTACGCCATTGTGTAGATGGACAAACAGTACATTCCACACTGCGCCCTTGTGATTATTAGACTAGCATGCAGTTGGCCCTTTGCAACAGCTAACTGTGTGAGCATGCCCAGTACACCATTGTATAGATGGACACACAGTACATTCCAAACAGACGTGTGATACTAAGCATGTGGGCATGGCCATTGACATCCTGTATAGCCATGGTGGTCATCCAGGCACCAGATGTCCAATTTCAATGTCACGATGGATGCCTACATTGAACACACTTGTTGCTCTCTCGAAGGGTGTACTGTCATTGGCACATCCCGTATCTATACAGTGTTGTTGTGCTCCATAGATATTTAGTTGGCCCATTGACAGCACTGGTGTGTTTGTGTACGTCTACCTTGGGATGGTAATATGCTTTCAGACCGCTCACTCTCTAAACATTCCCTATCGGCATCTTTGCCTTTGCGGATGATGTCACCCACCTAGAAGTATGCCTCTGGGAATGCTGTGTTCAGTAATCTTGGTAGCGCGTTCTGTAAATGCATAATACTGTAGTGTGTTGGAGTAGGTAGGTGTGTGTTCAACTCCCAGCCCTTCTAAGTGTGTGTGTGTGTGTGTGTGTGTGTGTGTGTGTGTGTGTGTGTGTGTGTGTGTGTGTGTGTGTGTGTGTGTGTGTGTGTTTCCAGCTGCCTGCGGACACAGTAATGCTTTTAGATGCCTCACAACACATACATTCCCTATCGGCATCTTTGCCTTTGCGGATGATGTCACCCACCTAGAAGTATGCCTCTGGGAGTGCTGTGTTCAGTAATCTCAGTAGCACGTTCTGTAAATGCGTAATGCTGTAGTGTGTTGGAGTAGGTAGGTGTGTGTTCAACTCCCGGCCCTTCCAAGTGTGTGTGTGTGTATGTGTGTGTGTGTGTGTGTGTGTGTGTGTGTGTGTGTGTGTGTTTCCAGCTGCCTGGGGACACAGTAAAGCTTTTATATGCCTCACAACACATACATTCCCTATCGGCGTCTTTAACTTTGCGGATGATGTCACCCACCTAGAAGTATGCCTCTGGGAGTGCTGTGTTCAGTAATCTCGGTAGCGCGTTCTGTAAATGCGTCATGCTGTAGTGTGATAGGGTAGTTAGGTGTAAGTTCGATTCCCAGGCCTGCCAGATGTGTGTGTGTGTGTGTGTGTGTGTGTGTGTGTGTGTGTGTGTGTGTGTGTGTGTGTGTGCATGCTCCTGTCCACCTGGGGACTCAGGTTATGCTTTTAGATGCTTCGCAACACAGATGTATCCTGCTGATGTCTTTGTCTTTGCAGATGTTGACACGCACCTAGTAGAATGCCTGTGTGTCTGCTGTGTTTAGTAATCTCGGTAGCGTGTTCTGTAAATGCGTCATGCTGTAGTGTGATAGGGTAGTCATGTGTAAGTTCGATTACCAGCCCTGCCACATGTGTGTGTGTGTGTGTGTGTGTGTGTGTGTGTGTGTGTGTGTGTGTGTGTGTATGTATCTCTCTCTCTCTCTCTCTATATATATATATATATATATATATATATATATATATATATATAAAATCTATTTTCTGCCCATACCTCTGCTCTTGCATGGACAGCTGACTGTTTCATGTATCGCATATTTGCATAGCTTTCACATACCAATGGGGTATGTTGCAACTCCCAACATTGTCCATGCAACGTCCGTGTTATGGGCGGTGTTACACGCCCTTGCAGGCGTTTGCTGTATATCTTGGCAGACATCTATCCTTGCTGTACTCTCACTGTACTCGTACACACCGGAGGCTTCATGTATCATGTCCTAGTTTTGATGTGTGTATGTCTATTTGTGCTGTGTGCATGGCTCTGGGTATGTCCCACTATCATCATTTGTAAAGGTGACAGCCCTATAGGTTCTTCATGTAGACTGCTGTGTCATTTGACATGTCAGCACATACCTGCGGACAGTACTGCATGTCCTACTGCAGCGCATTTCATATCTTCTGCATTATCTAGCAGTCGATATTGCTGTTTCCTCACACATGGATCTGTTTCTGTTCATACCACTCCACCTCCTAGAGCAGGTTGCTGGACAAGGCCTTATCTGATAGTGGGACACATAGGGGCAGTATTGACATGTTGCTCTTACAAACGTAGATAGTTGACACAATAATAGGTTTTGCATTAGTATGGCATTTCTGTTGGATTTGGTGTCTTACTCACATGTTTGCCATTATTTCATGTCTTCAATTATCATGAAAGTGCCACAGTGTTACTGTTGTTACGTGGAACACACCAAACATATGAGGCAGAACTCTGCACATTCTGCGTAAATCTGTACAGTTGCGGAGTATGTGTCTGTAACAAAATATCAACTTTCTGACACCAATACACACACTGTATGGTGACATCACAGGCCACATGCCATTACATTTATATTGCAGGACACACCCACCCAGACAGTTGTATTCCTCACACAGGCCAACAGCTGCTTATCCACACTAATTGGTCTATCATGTACCGTATGTGTGCGCCGGTATTTGCGCTTTCCGTCAGTGGCAGAGCTCATGTACGTGTCTGGGGGACTGGACATTGTTACGGTGACACTGCATGACACCCTGAGGGACACATTACTTTTGTCTATTAACCTTCCACATTGACATTCACAGGGCATACGTTGTCATTCACATTTGTCGGAGTACATGTGTGTGTCTTGTACATGTTTTCTCATTTGTCCTGATGTCTTTCTTCTCACCTGTCCACCTAGTATCACTAGTTCTGTACATGTATTTTGGACAGGTTACCTTCATACCCCTAACCTGTACATATTATGGGTAAACGCCCTGATGTTTGACATTGTTACATTTGTCATAGTGATGTGCCTTTCTGGTAAATTGCTGGCAAGGCATTACGGACTGTGCGGTAGATAATAGTGACTGACATTTCCATTACATGATTAGTAACACTCATAACATCCGTATTCATGGGTACGCCAGTATTCTTACGACATTCTGACTTTGTCTGGGGTATATCTAATATAGTCCCTATTTGTATTTCATGTATTATGCCTTAGTGCAGCTGTGTTATTCTGACAGTTTGCCAGTTATGGGGACCATCTTGGTCAAATGCATGTCCATCCATGATAATCGCCTACATGACACTGATATAGGGCCCTACATATTGTCAAAATGGTTTCCGCAATATCCAGTGGATGGTTTGCCCCATTATTGAGAATATAGGCGTGTGCTATACCCACATCACTCCCACGGGGCGGGCCTACGAAATCCCTGCCAAACAACACCTAGGCCCATTTCAGCATACCCATGATTCCCATACCTGACAACCCTCTACAGTACCCATTACACATGTTTAATGTGTGCGGTACTGAAGTGTGGAGACACTTATATGCACTCCCCACTCTCCGGATATCAGTTCGTATGTCATACATTCTATCGACACATGTGTTTTCACCCTTGCACCTGATACTGTTGCATGTACAGCTATTTCGTATTTGCTGCGGTCACTTCTTTTGCGTCAATGTCGGTTGACACTACGTAAGATTCAATTTTTGGAGTCCTGCAATGGACACATATCTGCATGTTTAAAGTGTAGAACTTGCTGGACTGTCACTTTCTGGCCAATGGTTTGGAATGCTGCAGTTTATTCACCTTTCCTGCATGTCTGTTTGTCTACCCATATTAGATATAACGTTGCCTATTTATGTGCATATGTCATATCTACGGGACATAAGTCTGTTGTGTATACATATGTACATGTACAATCCTCATTTCATAACTTGCTTTGGTTTACGTCTGTGGATTATGTGTATACACATATATCTATATCCATACCATACCTTTCCACTATACAGATTGTCGCAGAGTGTACAGATGCTTGCCCCTTTATCTTCGCTGTGTTTTAAATAAACCTGTGTCTATCTGGCAATGTCGTGGCATTTCATTTGAGACTTACAGTGGGGATTTCTGGCAAGCAGTTCAAATTACGACTGCATACCCTTCAGAGAATCCATGCTACTGACACAACCGTTATTCTATCCACTTTCTATGTTTGTTCTGACACATATCTGGTGTTTGTCCCTATTTGTACTGGTAGTTTGCATGGCTTTGTCCGGTTTCATATTTTATGAGGTTAACAGGTTTGAGCCATGTATAACTAACATGGGGGAAACAGCATTCATTTACTATGCTGTGAGTGGATCACACAGGCACAGGCGCACTTGCATTTCCTTATTGTGGGTTACGCGCAGGTGCACATGCATATCCTTATTGTGGGTTACATATGTTTACTAAGTCTTTGTGCTTATGTGGGCTTTATTACTTGTGACAGTACCAGTAATTATCTGTAATATGGTTAACGGACGCGTTTAAAAACACCCGTTCACCTTTACATATTTAACTGTCTGTACAGCACAGATGCATTCATTACACTTTCACATTATATGTGCTGTAGTCGTTGTTCAACCGGGACTGCATTCATGTTGGCCGGATGCTGTAACCACTATATGTTTGGTGTTCTGACTCATTTATATACATACCCATAGTACATAGCTACATTAACATATGCCTCACCGCTTCACTTACGTCACAGGCATCCATTCTCCTGCTGGGAAAAATGCGGTACTACATGTTACACATTCCCTATTCCCTACTGCTCTGGACCCACGCTGCATATTTCATCACTGCAGGGATATTCAGAACCCAAAGGCTTATAGTCCTGACACATACAGGTCTTTAATTGTCAGGGTGTTCATGTGGTGATCTGGGTTTAGGCTTGTCCGCCTGGTGAACGGAACTGCCCTGACCGTGTTCAAATGTCAGACAAAGCACATGGACAGGGTTTGTCCATTTTAAACATTTAATCTGTGTTTACAGACACAGGTGTTTGGGCACCTGTCAGCAGCTTATGATGTTGGCAATACATAATATGGGTGAGGGCGGTTACGATACATAATCCACGGTGAGTGGTGTTCCCATTCACATTTGACTATTTCCTGTATTCATTCTTACGAGGGTTATTATTTTGCACATGATGTAACTATGAATTAACTATGGGTATGCAGTAGTACAGTCAACATATGTGACGGCTTGTTACAGTATATATGTACAGCCCTCTGTAATACTGGGGACTACCCCACATCCTTCACAACATTTCCTGCTTATGTACATACTATTATTCAGTGAACTTTCGAAGCTTGTGAGAGCAGTAATTACATCTGTCCCTATTTGTCCACCCATCCTTTTAGGCTTTGTCCAGGTTTTGTTGCTGTAATAGGTTGAGAGGTGGTGTCGATATGTGATTGAGTTGAATATATACTGTCGATAATTCAGTGGGGAGTAGGGTTACCACTTGTTCCTCTTTGCAAGGGGAGGTCCCACTTTGGACAGTTGTGTCCTGTGATGACACCTAAGACATGGCAAATGTCCTGTGATTTTAAGACAATAATATATTTCTTCATTTCTGTACTAGTTGCATGATACAGGTATTTTGTATCTGGTACACATAACTATTATTTGGGATAGCATAAGCTATTCAAATGCTATGGCATTAGCTTTTATCTTGGCATACACATGTAATTCTGTACTTTGCACAGGCCTGGGGTATGTTTTATCCTGCAAATTCTCACATTTCTACAAGGGATGTCCCACCTTGGCCATCTGAACAGGTGGCAAACCTAGTGGGGTGACCTGCATGGTGGACAGCTGTTCCATCCTGCGTAGTATGAATTGCATGTCTGTGTAGATACTGAACAGTACCGTGACTACACATACATGTTTTGTCCAGATGTATACAGTAATGGACACCGTGGCGTGTAAACAACTCTGAGGTTTCAACAGGTTACTTATCCCACGCGGGATGTACACACATTTTGCCGTAACATTAACGCGCCAGCATTTGGATTTACATACCTGTGATGGGATGTTTACAAACGTGGGATAAATATTTGCAATCCGGACACTGCATAGGATGATACTTCCTACTACATATGGGGAATACCCGCTATGTGTTGGTGTACGGATGCGCAAGGCTGGTAGCTAGATTTGGTGGACATTCGGACATGGGTGCGGGTTATGTGCTATACAGGGGTTGTTGCATATTGCATTTGCATGCATGGGTTCTACTTTTGGATATCCCAGTTCCGCATATAGCATCCTATGTGTATGTGACGGTTACGTTCCTGTTCATGTGTATAGCACATTTTAATATACATATGTTTGTGTGTGTTTGGTATACAATATGGACTGTCAGGTTTCTTTATGGTTGTTATATAGCCACAACTGCCCTGCTGTGTACTATCACTACCACTGTGGGACTGCTGGTGACCATACCCATGGGGCTAGACGTGTGTATTGGCGGTGCGCTGACATGATGCGCTTCACTTCCACTGGGTATAACTTCTGACAGTGCAGTACATTACGGACACACAATTTTAAATGCCATTTGTTCCATGGACGGAAACTCATATTATGTTGCATGCATTTCATAGGTTCATAGGTTCATAGGTTCATAGGTTGGTACTAGGCTATCAGCCCTAGGGCCTATACAAGCCTAGCCATAACAATTCCCTGGCTATTTCTTCCCACATTATTTACTTTCCTGGACCCCTGTCTAGCAGGGCGGCTGACGTGATCCCTGGGGTGAATTTCCTTTCTCCCATCCAGTCGTCAAGGTTCCTTTTGAAGAGGTCCAAAGAGGCACTCTGCTTGACATGTATGGGCAATCTATTCCAGAGTCTGGGGAGTCTCTGGGTCAGGAACCTATCCCTCCAGCATGTTTTGTTTATTGTGATGACAAGGTTTAGATCCCTGGAGCGTGTAGCTCTGAGGGATTGGGATTTCTTTAAGTGTAGCATGTCCAACAGCTCTGGGTTTGACATGGCCTTGTATGTTAAGTAGAGATCGCCTCTGAGTAGACGATATGCGACAGAGTATAGCTGGAGTTTTTTAAAAGGTCAGCGTAGGGCATCTGCTTTAGCCTGTGATTCTTTTAGTGAGGTATTTCTGAGGCCTTTCCAGTTGTTGCAGATGTCTTGAGAGGTACATACCAAATGGGGCGTTGTATTCTATAATGGGTCTAATGAGGGATGAGTGCAGTGGGACAATGACCTCCTTTTTTCTGGATGAAAAGCCCTTCGTGATGAGGTGTGCCACATAGAAGGATTTCCTGACTGTTGTGGCGATGTGGTTATCGAACGTGAGACCACTGTCCACTTGTGTCCCTAAGTCTCTTATCACACTTTCTGTGTTTAGTGTACTGCCACCTATATGGTAATTCATGGATACATGTTTTTTCCCAAAGGGGATAACAATACATTTCTTGGCATTGAGCTTGAGCCCATGGCTCTGGCACCAAGCATCTGTTTCTGTAAGGCCCTTTTGTAGAGTATCCACATCATTTGGGGATTCAATAATGGCTCCCAGTTTGCAGTCATCTGCAAACTTTGTTAGCCAGAGTCCCTTAGTGTTGACCTGTACTTCAGAGAAGTAGATGCCAAACAAGAGCGGCCCCAGGACTGAACCCTGAGGTACTCCACTTGTCACTTGTCTGGAGCTGGATTTGGAGTCAGCTACTTTTATAGTGTGGGTTCTATCAGTAAGCCATTTAGCAACCCATTGGGTGACATAGGGATTAATGCCCAACTTAGTAAGTTTATCTATGATTCCAGAGTGGGATGGTGTCAAAGGCCTTGGCAAGGTCTAGATAGGCTGTGTGGACCACCTTACCCTTGTCCATGGCTATGGAGACTGATTCAAAGAAGTTAATCAGGTTCAGGAGACAAGATCGGCCCTTCACAAACCCAAACTGGGTGGGGTCCAGTGTTTGAAGGTTGCCAATGTCTTTGTTTATAAGTTCCATGATAATACGCTCCATGGCCTTGCAGATAAGGCTTGTCAGACTGATGGGACGGTAGTTTCCGGGATCCAAGGTGGATCCCCCCTTGTGGATTGGGATAACTGTAGCTCTACGCCACTCAGTGGGCACGAAACCTGTTTTGTTCTCCATTTTGTGTGGCCGGGAACTGTCTTGCATGCTTTGCATATGTTTCATTATCCACGGACACTGATAGGTGTGATTACTATTGCAGGCAGGCTATAATATTCAGCAGTTTAGGTTGCTCATCACCAGCCGACATTGACACGCCTCCGGGCACAGCTTAGTAACTCCCCATGCACTCGCGCACGAGTCCTATGCACGTGGATGCGGTAGCGACGCACCTTCATTAATATGCATTTGGCGCTACTACACCATTTATATGCCGCACGGCCAGTGCAGGCCTTACACCGGCCTTGCGCCAAGCTTCATAAATCCGGGGGATCATATTTGCTGTTGCAGGCTGACATTTGTCCTGTATTTACCATTTGATTACCTACAGTATCATTTCATATAAGTGTTCCATTGATCATCCTTAGGATCAGCTTATGTGTACATGTTTCATTAAGCTTTATTTTGAGTTATTTGAGATACTATTTAGTATTATCTCATCTAGATTGTATATTTCCACTACGTGTACAGGTCCATTGAGGCTAACATAAGTATAATTCATGGTATTTTGACTCACCTACCAATTTGGTCCGGTTCAATTTTTCTGGATCCTTTTGTTGTATTTGACCTATGGGCTACTACAACATATGCTCTATAGTCAACTTCTTCATCTATATTGCACAGTTTGGAGCCATTTGCATTCTTCTTTTTTAATGATATTTATGATTGGTACTGGGCAATTGTCCTTTGTATGGATTAAGTAGGGACGCAGCTTTAGTATTGAATGGTGTATGGACCTTCATTTATGAGCTGTTATTGTACCTACAATTGTGTAAATCTTCCAGCAAAATTGTACTGACGTAGTTTTTGTTACTATTATTGTCAGTATTATAAATCAATATATTCCTTGGTTTGAATCTCCTGACAAGCCTCAAGCTCATTATGGATCTTTCAAGTTTGGTAACAGGATTATCAGCTGATAGGGACGACCTCAGAGCATTTGGCTTGGGTCTTTCACTACAAAATAACAATGACAGCAATGATTCTCTTGGTTCTGAATCCAACTGTGCAATAGTTTTTGATAATTTATTTAAACAACTTCAATCTTTAAGATCTAACATCTGGCATTCAAAATTGTTCAAGACATATATTGCCAAAGGGATAATCCCTCAAGGTTTGAGAGTATGTATACAACCTCATGTGGGGGAAATAGACTCAAAGTTCAACAGCCAATGGTCTTCAATACAACAACAGGCCAGTATATCTTTTGTTGAAACCTTATCTAAATATTATGATCGGGTTATTGATAAAGAGATTGATACAGTGACGAAATTGGTAGATAATGTCAAACCATTTGAAGGTGAATCCTTTTATAATAAATATCTCAATAAAATAGCCACGGACCTAAACAATTTAGAACAACAACTTAGAAGTAGGAAGATCAAAAAATTCCAGAGAGATCAAGCTGATTACCAGCATGGAAATCCTTTTTCAAATAGTACTAAGCATGTGAGGTTTACACCTCCATTACCTAAAACTTCTAAAAGAAAGAGACCATGCTCCATTTTGAGAAAATCTGGTCATGATACAGGTTCCTTGACTGAGGAAATCTCTTCTTGCACAGATAATGAGTTACAGTCAGTATCAAGTTCACCGTCCGCTAAGAGGACACCGTTGTCTGTCCCTTTAGGCCCAAGTATCAGCGGGGGGGACGCAAACATAGGAGGCATAAACAACATTCAGAGTCTGTTGAAAATGGTCATACAGAATTAGATTTGGATTATAACAGGAATGTTTTAAATTTGTCTGACTTTGTGCTATCTTCAGCCCGTTTGGCTGTCCTCAATAAAGGTTTAACTTTTATTCCGGGTTTCATGGTGTCTGAAGATATTTTTGCTCAAGATCTAATGTCCTTTTGCAGAACGCTAAATTTGAGAATGTTTTTCGGTAACAATGATAACAACTTCACTGATGACAAGTTTGTTTATCACAAATCATCCTTTTCTCCCCCTATGCATACTTTAGTACATCAGTTCCAGAATAGCATTCTCAAAGATCTGCATTTCTCCAGGTCGGATACATACTCCAAACGGAATAATGTAACAGCTGCTGAAAAACAAGCTATTCTGGAACTTCAAAACAACAATAATATCGTCATCATTTCTGCAGATAAAGGGGGAGCTGTGGTCCTTTTAAATTGGTGTGATTATGATCAAGAGGCTAAAAGACAGTTGTCTGACGGTAGATATTATTTTGAGATGCATATTAATCCCATTCATCGTTTTAAAAGACTAATCGATGATTTTCTAATTCAGGCTAGGGATGAAGCTATCATTACCAATGATACCATGCATCAACTTACCATTCAGGATCCGGCCAACCAATATATTTATTTTTTGCCGAAAATTCACAAAAATCCCACCAATCCACCGGGTAGACCAATTGTCTCAGGAAAGGGTTATATCACAGAACCTTTGTCTCTATATTTGACTAAACATTTGAAGCCTTTGCCCCATCTTGTACGTTCTCAGTTACAGAACACTACAAATTTTCTGCAGATCATTTCAGATAGCCAATTGGAATCTGATTGGTTGATGTGCACACTAGATGTGTGTGCTTTATATATGAATATTCCACATGAATCTGGTTTAGAAGCCCTTACATACTGGCTGGAAGTGGCCAATTTATACCGATCTGACTTCAACTCCATTTTGGTTCAGCTAGCTAGACATGTTCTGAATAGCAATGTATTCTTTTATCAGGATACTTGTTATTTACAAACAAAGGGTACAGTGATGGGTGCTTCATTTG